>NC_089769.1:23577083-23592083 GCF_040412425.1 Macrobrachium rosenbergii
TGTGCCCTGTATGCCCAACCTCGCCCTCTCCCAAACATACTCTTCAGACTCTTTCTAGCATTGCTACTTCTCAATGGAGGAGTCTCTACCACCGCTGATGAACATACTGTTCAACCATTATTACAGAACTACAGTGTCGCCATCTATGAAAATTCCCTTCCAAGAACCTATGTGGCGGCAGAGGAACTCATAGGTATACCCTTAGAGACTCTGCCGCCCACTAGCCACATTACATATAATATTGTCCAAGGAGATGAAGATGGCTTCTTTACGGCAGAGAGTGAGGTTGTTGGAGGTGTGGCTGTCTTACAGATCAGAACTCGAACTGGGCTACGTGATGTTCTTAACAGAGAAAGGCAGTCACAATATGTTTTGTCTGTGGAAGCCAAAGTTAGGAGCAATGGGCAAGGGAGTGGTAGAACTAAGTATCGAACTCAGATAACTGTTGTGGTTTTAGATACCAATGACAACATCCCTTTGTTTTATCCAACGTCATATCAGATCAGCGTGGGTGAGGATGCACCTTTACACACACCGTTGATTTCCGTAACAGCACATGATGCTGATATTGGGTACAATGGTCAGGTATATTATTCATTAGAAAATCCTGAAAGCAATTATTTTGCTGTACACCCAACAACAGGCATTGTGAGCGTAACAAGGCCGTTATCACAAATGTATGGCCGAACACATCGAGTTGGTATCTTAGCACAGGACAGAGGTCCCCAGCCACGCACTTTCAGGCCAGCAGCAGCAGCACGTGCTACAGTGGAGGTACAAGTTCAGAGAGTAAATTTACATTCTCCAACCATTACTGTACATCACCTTCCTCATGTAATTGAGCACTCTCACACACACATATATGCTATTATCAATGTTGATGATGCTGATGAAGGAAACAGTGGTATAGTTGATAAAATAGATATCATTGGAGGTGATCCAAACCGGTTGTTTAGTATTACCCATGGTTCTCATTCCAAGGAGTACAATTTGGCTGTTCTTAAGCTGCTAGATAGGGAATTAGCTCCAGAAGGATACAACCTGACTATTCAAGCTACCGATTCTGGCACTCCTCCAAGAAATACTAAGGTTAATATACATGTCAGTATTGCAGATGTTAATGACCATGCACCAGTATTTGCTCTGGAACAGTATGAAGAATCTGTAAGTGAAGAAGCTCCTCCAAATACTCCTGTTGTCGTTGTGGCTGCTTCAGATACTGATCAAGGTATTAATGGAAAAGTGCTGTTTAGAATAGTAGCAGGGAATGAGGATGAAAATTTCCATATTAATCCACAGACTGGTTTAATATCTACTGCTGAGTGGTTGGACCATGAAAGTACTGCTTATTACAGTCTTACTGTGGCTGCTGTCGATCAAGCAAGCAATGCACGCCGCAAACAGTCATCAGCTAAAGTAATTATCAGAGTGTCAGATGCCAATGATAATGCCCCACAGTTTAACACCCCAAATACAGAAGTCACACTCGATGAAAATGAACCATCAGGTACTTATGTTACTCGTGTTGCAGCTACCGACCAAGATTCTGGGGAAAATGGCTTCATATCATATAGCATTGCCAATCTTGATCAGGTACCTTTCAGTATCGACCCCTTTGATGGTACTGTAAGGACTTCCTCTGTTCTGGATTATGAGACTCAGCGAAGAGTATACACCATTAAAGTGCGAGCCTCAGATTGGGGAATACCATTCAAGAGAGAAACAGAAACTACAGTGAAAGTCAAAGTTCGTGACATTAACGACAATCGACCACAATTTGAAGGTGTAGACTGTAAAGGGTGGGTCTCAGTAGATGCACCTATTGGTACAAGCGTTCTTAAACTTTCTGCTCTAGACCTGGATGCAGACAGTGATGTAAAATATAAACTGCAAAGAGATATCTCAGAGGAATGTTGGGCTATGGATGCTTCTTCAGGTGTACTTGCCTTGACTTGTGACCTGAGAAAACATATGATCACTGGGGCCATTTCCAGAACTTATGTTCTTAATGTAACTGCTACAGATGGCACTCATGTTTCTGATGCAACCAGTGTTACAATTGCAGTTATAACAGACAAAGCTGAAGATCAAGCTATGGTAAGACAACATTCACATGTTGAATGTCATAGCACTGGGGTTGGTGCAAAGGCTTCTGAAATAGTTGCAGCAGCAACTGAAAATAATGCAGCTGAAGAGCATTATGCTCTTTTACCCTTACGCTATGGTTACAATGCTCATGCTCCTGAGCTTCCAGAAACATTTCCAAGTGTTGTTGAAATTCCTGAGGATGCAGACATTGGTGCAGAGATAATAAAAATTGAAGCTACTGACCATGACCGGGGCCACAATGGCCGAGTGGTGTATGCTGTATCAGGAGGTGACACAGATTCTGTATTTAGAATCGGAGTTGATTCAGGTGTTTTGTCTGTTTGGGCTGAACTAGATCATGAACGCACCCCAGAGTATTTATTGAATATTACTGTATATGACTTAGGTGTGCCTCACAGAAGCATTTCACGAAATTTAACTATCCGAGTCACAGACGTAAATGATAATGCCCCAGAATTTAGTAGCGTTAGCTACAGTTTGCATTTGCCAGAAAACACCCGGAATGGTACCAAGTGTAGCACAGCTTAGTGCACAAGATGCTGATGATGGCATTAATGCCAAAATTAATTATAAGTTAGTCACTGATGTCGAGGAATTTACAGTTGATCAAGAGACTGGTATTTTGTATGTTTCTGGGTCCTTAGATCGAGAAAGAAGGAGTGAATATGATTTAAGGGTCAGAGCTTGGGACAGTTCTATTGAAGACCCTCGTTCTGCTCTTGCTCGAGTTTTAGTTACGGTTCTGGACATGAATGATTGCTCCCCTGAATTTGGTGCTGCTAGTAGGTTGTCAGTAGATGTGCCTGAAGACCTTCCCCTAGGTGCTGTGGTTGCCACACTTCGCGCCACTGACCGCGATCTAGGCCTTGGTGGACAGATCTCATACTCTCTTTTAGATAGCCACAGCAATGTCTTCCGTATTGATGAAGAAACAGGAGTCGTTAGAATAGCTTCTGCTTTAGACTACGAAACTCAGCCATCATATAATTTAACCATACGAGCCCAAGATAAAGGTTCACCCCCTCTTGAGAGCCTGGCTTCCCTTTTTGTTCAAATTCATGATGTGGATGAAAATTTAGGACCGCCTGCCTTTCCCCAAAGGATATTGCGGGGATGGGTTCATGAGAATCTTGCTCCTGGTGCTCTTGTGACAACACTGAGTGCTCGAGATCCCGATGGAGGACCATTACACTATACTATCATCTCTGGAGATGGCGTAGGATTCTTCACTGTTGACAAGGAAGGTAAGTTTTGCCTGTTTCTGATGCGTTTGTAAACTGTTTGTAATCATTTTCCATCTTTGTGATGTCGATCTTCTTTTTATGAAAATTCTTTCCTTTTTCTGGGGAAATTCCTAGAGATAATGCGTGGAATATGATTAGCTTTATATATATATATATATATATATATATATATATATATATATATATATATATATATATATATATATATATATATATATTTATATGTGTATGTATATGCACACACACACACACACACATATATATATATATATATATATATATATATATATATATATATATATATATATATATATATATATATATGTATATATATATATATATATATATATATATATATATATATAGATAGATAGATAGATAGATATATAGATGATAGATAGACAATATTAAAAGCATAACTATAGAATATTGAGATCTTTATCTACATTATGTTGTATACGGAAACGGTTTCTTTGTTGGGGCAAAGGAATAAATACACTGCATTAATAAACAGGACCTGCATCAAATCTGTGCATTTCCGCGCAGCCCATTAGTTGTGCACTTCGTGTAATCCAGTAGATAGCTTTGTATAATGTAATCTGGTGTATATGCCGCAAAATTTTAGGTCGACCGTCACTAATTGTTGCATAAGTACATTTTTCAGTCCTTTCAGTTATTTAAATTATATAAAGAACAAGGCTCTGTAATTTGGTGTATGTGACCTTGACAGGCTGATTCCTTTTTTCATCTAACTTTTAAGACTGGTATTTTCATTGATAGTTGAAATATATCTGGTTGCAAATCAACCTGGATATTTGGTATTAGAGAACATGTTTTGTTCTTTTTGTTTGTTTAAACACTGGTGAAAGATGAAGTTTTAAAGAAAAATGTTCTTGAAAGTACAAGTCATATTATTAATTCTCCCATGATTTTTAGTGTTCCCCGCTGTTTGCCAGGCCCATCGCCACCATTGATTATGTGCCAGTGTACATGATTATTAGTGTAACTGTCACTACTTTTTTCATCTCGCTAATGGATTTTTTATGTCTCTCTTGTGTGCATTCTGTACTGTACTTTGTCGTGATGGAAATGTAAATTATTATTATTATAGTTTAGAATTTCGAGGTGTATTATTCAATTGTATTAGAACTTTCGTAGCAGCAGAGTTAGAAAAGCCATTGGAAAATGAGGACCACAACACCTTAGATGGAATAGGTGGCTAATCAATTTTCAGTACGTATTTGACCTTTTTGTTTCAAGTCTCTCTCTCTCTCTCTCTCTCTCTCTCTCTCTCTCTCTCTCTCTCTCTCTCTCTCTCTCTCTCTCTCTCTCTCTCGTGATGAGAGCAGTTTATTCTGCCCATTTCAGTCCAGTATCTCTTTAATTTTGTTGATTTATGTGTGATGGTGAAAGGGGTGATGGTTCCTTTATTGGATGAAGTTTTCCCTTTAGGAAGTTGTGTGTGTGTGTTTTCAATTTGTCTGTTTGTAAACTTTGTTGATGTTTAAATGGCATTTCTTTCATTCTTCATATCCATGCTTTGTTTCTGTTACTAGAAATGGGAGTTTCTGTTAATTTCAGGCAGGTGCTACAGAGTGACTTCATTCTGTTTGCTAAAGAGATCGACGTTTGGTCTGTTGCTGATTTTGTCTTTTGTTGTGTTAGTCATATTTTGACCTCTTGCGTAGTCACTAATCTTAATATCTGACATGTTGTTGAGTCAATGATAAATTTTTTTGACCCCTTATCGAGCCACAATTGTTTTCCTGACCCCTCGTGAAGTCTCTCAAGCGAATGGTCTTGTCACAGTGCCTCGTGAGGGTCGTCCGTGAATACCATTTATGTTTCTGTCCATTCTGATATACCATAGTGTCTTCATCATTGGACAAGGAAGGCTTTGTAGTTTTGAATGTGGAGGACTACGTATTCATTGCATGCATATGCGTGTGTTTCCATGTTACATTTACCCAGTGTTGTCTGTGAATGTGTGACTTACTTTTGTTTGCTTTAATAATTCGTTGATATATAATAATAATAATAATAATAATAATAATAATAATAATAATAATAATAATAATAATAATAAAAGTGATATATAGCTCATGGGTATATTCAAATCCTGAATGCAGAAAGAGACAGTGTAAGCCCTAGAAAATGCATTAGGAAGATAATAATAGTAGTGCGAGAAGACATAAATAGTACTTTAAGAGGGGAGGATACCTGATCACTTGCCCTTCGTTTTATATGTAGGATGATGAGAATGATAATATCTAAGGGAGATTATGGCTCCAAGATAGTTGAAGATAGGAGCAATACATTTAAGAGAAAGTCATACTAACTGAATTTCTTTTGCTCAGAAGAGAGATTCCTGATTTATGACAGTAGTTTCAACAACCTCACTTTTTCAGATGTATCAGAATGGTAAGGTTACACATACACCAGTAAATTTTCTTCACGGCTTGTAGTATTATTATTATTTTTATTATTATAATTATTGTTAGTATTTCGTTATTAATGAATATTAAATACACTATTTCTTTGTATTGCCTCTGTATCCCATACCATTAAATTAATACTATTTTTGGGGCCGTCAGTCACGGAAGGAATTTTCAGCATAGATGTGCATTCCTTTTTTGGGGTAGGGTGTCCCCACTTAATTCGACACAGGATTACAATTAAACCCACGTGTCTGTGGTAACCTCCTGTAAGAGACACTCCGAGAAAGGCCGGGAAAGAATCCGCGGTCAACCACAGGTAACTTAGCATGACTCAGGTGGAACCCGTATGTATCAGAAAGGGGCTTGTGGCTTGACACGACCACGGGCAAGCCGGGCTCTTGCTGCCTCGTCCGTCGCTGTGGTTCTGATGTCGTTTGTCGGATAGGGTGACGAAGGGCTCGCAGGGCTTGGTGGGCTGGGGTAGGGTGGGGCTGTGGGGTGGGGTGTCACCCTTTTTCCAGGCCTGAGGGAGGATTTGCCATATAAGTTGGTTTTAGAAATTGTGCTTCTCCGGTTACCTTCCTTGCACGATAATCCCATTAGAAAAGGCAGGAGAAAAAGGTCGTTTTTTTCTCCCCTTCATGGTTTTCATCGGTGTTATTTTCACTCGTTGCCTCTTAGAGGTGCGAAGAATTTTGGTTATGCCTTCGATCACTGGAATAGCAATAATTAAAATAATGCAGTCTTTTAGGCATGTGAAATTTACTAGTGCATTATGCAACCATAATAATAGTAATAAGATAATCGACCAGTTCCACTTGTATTCACTGAGGAAGGCTTGCCAGATGTTTCCAGTGCAAGTATAGACATTTTGGTTCTAGAGAAATCTTACTGTTCCATTCCTTTTTCTGACGTGTACTCGGGGCTTTAAGGTAGCATCTTTCGCTCCGATAGAAACCTGACAGATTTTTTTTATTGTGTTATATGTAATTATGGCACATGTTCTGTACGCTCTCTTGTAAGTATAACTGAAATCCAGAATGGAAGAAATCTTACAGAACTGTTGATTTGTTTGACAATCATTCTATTTGAATGACTGAAAATACAGTTTTGCTTTATATACTGTATACTGTATATATATATATATATATATATATATATATATATATATATATATATATATATATATATATATATATATATATATATATATATATATATATATATATATATATATATATATATATATTTGTACGTATGCATATGTAGATTTTCACCATTTAACAGGTTGTGGCTCCCAAGAGAAGAAAGAGAAAGGACAGTGATCACTGCCGCTATCACACCTATGTTGTTGGATCGTGGATGAACCTCCTGTCTGGGAAGCTTCCACAATATATACATACATGTATATAAATTTATATATGTATATATATACATATATGTATGTACATGTATATAATAAATATATATATATATATATATATATATATATATATATATATATATATATATATATATATATATATATATATATATATATATATATATATATATATATATATATATATATATATATATATATATATATATATAGAGAGAGAGAGAGAGAGAGAGAGAGAGAGAGAGAGAGAGAGAGAGAGAGAGAGAGAGAGAGAATGTTTACTTACTGAAGCTCTCGAGTAAGTGATACAGTGAGATAAGCAACTTATTAAAACCTGTACATAGCGTGACGAATTCAGCAGAATGCGTTATTAGGTGGCGCGGTGATAAAGACCGACTTCCTCTTTGGGGATCTGGAACCGCGCACCTGTGAGTGTGAGGCTTTTATCTCTGAATGTATGTGCAGGTACAGTGAAGACCAAATGCTATAGCGATATGGTGTGGCCTCGCATAAATCCAAGGAATGTGCAGACAGCACGATCGAAAAATAGTAATGAATGTGGTGCTGTACTACAGCTGCTAACAATAACTACAACAGTGATCTTAATGATAATAATAGTAATATTTACAGTATGTATAGTAGTGTGGAAGTAATGATGTTGCTACCCTCCCACTACTACTACTGATAATGGTAACGAAAATGTTAATAATTTTGGCATATATAAGAGCATAAAGACTACAGGAATGTAACTGGCTTCCGTCACTAATAATATTGATAGTCCATCGAATGTAGCGTGATCATTCATTTCATTGTTATGAGGAGCTTCGGGAGATGACATATATGCAATATGAATGGGAGTGAAGGGCACTTTTTCTTGAATGACGACTTCGCGTTGTTTGGGATGGATTTCCGGCAAGCTTTTTTTACGGAGTCGTTCGTTATGTGACTGTTGAATTGAACTGAATTGCATGTTGAATTTAGGCCAAAGGCCAATCGCTGGCACATATGAGGTCATTCAGCGCTGAAACGGAAATTGACAATAAAAAGGTTCTAAAGATTTAGCAGGAGGAAAACCTCGCAGTTGCACTATGAATCAATCAGTAGGAGAGGATGGAACGTAAGACAGAAGAAAGAGAATATGAACGGAGGTACAGTCAAAGGAATGAAGGGGGTTACAGCTAGGGGCCAAAGGGACGCTGCAAAAAACCTTAAGTAATGCCTGCAGTGCACCGCGTGAGATGCACTAACGGCGCTACCCTCCTACGCGGGTTATGTGACTGTTGGCGGACTTACGAGTATGTGTCGTCTAGTTGGGCCGACACAGAAAAGGCTTGCCCGGGCTTTGAGTTTTGGTAGAGAGAGAGAGAGAGAGAGAGAGAGAGAGAGAGAGAGAGAGAGAGAGAGAGAGAGAGAGAGACAGAGCGTGTATCTAGGTTCATAACGATGATCGAAATTATGATTAAAATGGGGAAATTTCTGTTACTGTGCAGTAATTATGGCAGTAGTGATTACAATGGAAGCAGTCATCATCATCCTTTCATCATCATTATTTACGTGGACGACATTAACAGTCGTTACAGTCACAAGCAGCAACAAAAATTGTTGTAATCACTATGATAAACCACAGCAGTTATATAATCATTATAATCAACATCAGTTTTGTAAATTATCAGCAACAACAAAAATAACAACTGTTGTAATCATCATCACCAACAACTACAAGAAGATTGCTCATCAGCGCCACTCTCATCAGTAGTCGCCATCTTCGTCATTAACACCAACAACAATATTCATCGTCCTCATCATCAGGAGCAACAACAACATCGCAACAACAACAATAATAATAATAAATGCTGAGTTCTAGTAAGTGTACTTGTCCAGGCTCTTAGTAATAAAGGGAGTATTAACCACCATCAGCAACATTAATGATAATAAAGGGAGAGTGAACGTTGACAGAAAAGCATTGGAATGTTGCAAGATAAGATGTACTCGCCTGGCTCTCTCTCTCTCTCTCTCTCTCTCTCTCTCTCTCTCTCTCTCTCTCTCTCTCTCTCTCGGCGAGTGTTGTTGTTGGATGTTGGAGACCTCTTGAACTTTTCTCAGCATGAATGACTATTCATCATTCCTTGTTATTATAATTGTTGTAGCTGTTGTTTTGATAAGCTTTTGCACTGCCTGCCAGGGTTCATGGAACTTGCTTTGCTTTGACATTGTATGTATATTCATGTGAGTCATGCTTAGATTTAATTACTCTAATTTTCTTACCAGTATTCCGTGGTACTCACATTATGATCAGTTAAACTCTTATCACTCACCTTTATCTATGTGTGAAAATTTATTACACCATTCCACTGACACTGTAAAGCTTTATTACGATTTTTAAAGCAACCATTATCCTTATTTGTATGAAAATATTCCCTTGATCCTTCATCTGTCCGTTTACAGTGTACCACATTCAGTTTCAGTTTTCTGTAAAAGAAAACTATTGAGATGGCTTTGTTTGTCCGTCCGCCCTCAAATCTTAAAAACTACTGAGGTTGGAGGGCTGCAAACTGGCATGTTGATCATTCACCATCCAGTCATCAAACATAACAAATTGCAACCCCCTAGCCACACCAGTTTTTAATTTATTTAAGGTAAGGTTAGTCGTGGATCGTGCGTCTGGCAGCGCTTTCCGGAGGCGCGCGGTGCATCTTCACTCGACCGCATCTGGGGAGTAACTGATCGTTGCGAGGTCGTAGCTGATACTTTTATAAAGCATTATACACTGTACAGAAAACTCGATTGCGCCGAAGAAACTTCGGCGCATTTTTTACTTGTTTAAATAACGGAACTATGAAGTATAGTTATGTGTAGCGTAAAAGATTAAGAATGATTATCTGAATTGTGCCTTACTGAATATGTTTCATTAAATTAAGCATGACTAACTGTCGACTCATGTGTATTAATGACTGCAGACACTCGGATAAATGATAATGTGTTGGTGACACATGCATTATTAGCCTGGTTTTCAAAGTAAGGTGCTGTTAAAAAAAAAAAAAAAAAAAAACCATGATAATGATGATAGTAAAGTCGTTTTGACGACGTCATGAATTATTGAAAGGACTGTTGATGACGATAAAAACAATAATATTATTGACAGTTGTGCTGGATACGATGATAATGATGAAAAAACAACACACTTTCAGTTTAGGGTCAAATATAGATGCTGCATTCCTGGTTGAAGTAAGGAAAAAATCAATTAGAGGTAGGGAACTGGAACTGTTGGGATGAAAAAAATTTAAATAAATTGGCAGTTGTTTAACATTAAAAGGACATACATACATGCATACATACGCGTACGTGCATACATGCATAAATACATACAGCCTGTGTATATGACGGGGAGAGAATCCTAACCGTGGAACATTGGGCATCATGGGGCACTCAGAAAAACTAGGTGAAGGAGTCTTCATTAGCCTAATTATCTCTTCTTTGGAATATGTTCCATTGCAACTAGTGGCGATAGCTAAATTTTCCTAATTACTTAGAAATGAAGGAAAAATGAAACACTTTAAAGTTCCCTCAGGGTATGGTTTATGTTTGTGTTTATTAAGTGGCTTCATTCTTTAGTGCAATCTCTGTCGCTTTTATGTTTATCTTGGATCTACCAACGTTCTGCGGTTGTTGGCATCTTCTAGAGTTTTAAAATATTTCAGTTCCGAGCTCCCAGTAACTGTTGCCTGAATACAGCTGCAATGGATAGCAATTGCTTAAAACACTATTGCAGCTACCTGGGTAGTACCAAGACCCGCTACAACGGCTGGTACGAAGTCTGGAAATCCAGCCATGCTGTCTTTATTGAGTTTGATTTGACTTGACAGTTTTTGCTAGTTGCTGCTTTGACGTGTGAAACATTTTTCTGGGATGGTTTTCGAAATATAAAGAACTTTTTGAGTTCTGGTGAGTGTACTGTGACTTTGATTTATTTTATTTTTTTTAATAAAAAGTGGAATTTTATGAGATTATACTTGCAGGAACGTGCAAGCTGGATTGGTATTGTTACAGGTGGCTTAAAAAAATCCTTTTGCCGTCATGATTTAAATTTTGTATTATCTTCGAATATTCGTGCAACTGTTCATATATCATGGTCTTGTCAAGATATAGTGAGCCACTGAAGTTAATTATGTATGTTCACTTGACTATTATCATGTTTTCTTGGAAATTTCCATAAATATTTTACGTTCATTGTATTTTACCGATATTATAGCCACTTTTGCTTGTCCTTGTTTATCTAAACATGATTTGTGCATTTTATGGATTTGTTATGCTGTGAAATATTAATAGTCTCATTTTGGCTTTCTCTTTTTAAGAAACGCAAGGAACCATTGTTTTAGCTTGGATAGGATACAACAGATCCTGTAATAGATAAGGACTTTTAATCTCTCTCTCTCTCTCTCTCTCTCTCTCTCTCTCTCTCTCTCTCTCTCTCTCTCTCTCTCTTTTATTAGTTCCTCGTTGGGTGAGTGGGTTCCGTTCTCAGCTAGTACTCTGGTGGTCGCGAGTTCGAATCTCCGACCGGCCAATGAAGAATAAGAGGAATTTATTTCTGTTGATAGAAATTAATTTCTCGCTATAATGTGGTTCGGATTCCAGAATAAGCTGTAGGTTCCGTTGCTAGATAACCAATTGGTTCTTAGCCACGTAAAATAAATATAATCCTTCGGGCCAGCCCTAGGAGAGCTGTTAATCAGCTCAGTGGTCTGGTCAAACTAAGGTATACTTTTTTTTCTCTTTCTTATTGTGTCCAGTTCTAAGGATAATTCTGATATTATTGCCTTCAATAATTGTGACAAATGATAACGGTTCCATACAGAAGAGGGCCTCGACGAGGTAATCTCATCGTGGCGCAGTGGTAAGCTTACAGCTTTAAAACTGATGGACTCGTGTTCGAATTTCGAACCGACGAATGATGAAGAGTGGGTGCTTTCCGTAAAAACTGTGGACCTGAGCAGTGAATTACATACCTAGTTATTAGTCGATTGTTGTGGGTCATAGCTAGGTAGGTGTTTGAGAGAGAGAGAGAGAGAGAGAGAGAGAGAGAGGAAACACTAAACTGAGGTGTTTACGGCGTTGTCAAAACGGGAGAATCTCTGGGAAAAGTTAAGTATACCTTAGTTTTGCCAGACCACTGAGCTGATTAACAGCTCTCCTAGAGAGGGCTGGCCCGAAATATTAGACATATTTTACGTGGCTAAGAACCAATTGGTTACCTAGCAACGGGACAGCTTATTTGTGGAATCCGAACCACATTATAGCGAGAAATGAATTTCTATCACCAGAAATAAATTCCTCTAATTCTTCCTTAGCCGGCTGGAGACTCGAACTTCAGCGAATGATAGCCGACAACTCTACCGACTCACCCAACGAGGAACGGGGAAGAGACGCCGCACATGACTTAGGCGAACCTTTCCGAAAGTATTCTAATATGCGTTCTTAAAGTGCCTTAGAAATATATGGGAAGGTTGGGGAATATGAAGAAAAAATGTAAAAAATCGTAGCAAACAGGTATATTTACCTGTTTGCTACGATGTTTGCATAATTTCCTAGGTTTCCTTGACTCCGGAATGTTTAGTGTCATTTATGGCTGTATAATGCATTATGCAGTTCATAGATGCGTGGCTAAGTGTATATTTTTAGAATAGTTATTGTGCTACTTAGAATGTTTTTTTTTTGCCAAACGTATATTTTCTGAAGGGAAGCTCAGTTCATTATTATAATTACGTGGGCCTCAGTAGCACTAGTGTTAAAGACCTTTTTGAGACTAGAGAGAGAGAGAGAGAGAGAGAGAGAGAGAGAGAGAGAGAGAGAGGGGGTTAAAATAGAATTATATTTTAAAGTGACTAAAACTCCAAAGACAGTATTACTCGGCCTTACTCTCCCAAATTTTTCCCCTGACGCCCTCTCTTTCACGATAACAGAAAAAGATAAAAAGAAAAAGTGTGGGGCTTGAAGGAACGTCAGCTGCGCATTTGTTCACAGGAGCTCTTAAATACTAAAGCAATCATCAAAGTCTTCTTTTTCTCTTTCATGAGAGTTAGTTTCTTACTTATCGTCTCTGTTTATTTTCATTGAAGATAATGAAACTAATTTGTTAAATTTTAACCGTTCTATTTTTTAATGTGCAAAGACTAGTTGTTGAAATTCGGCCGTGTATAAGAAATCCTTTTGAACTCTGCAACAAAATATGCACAGAATCAGTTTCTCATTATGTTCAATAGAAGTCTGTTTTTCCTTTACTGGTAAAAATTTGGTCGTCATCAGTATTAATATCCTATGGTGTTTTTGGGACTACATGACCTGCTGCCCTCTTTGGCAACATGTTGGGGAGGAGGTATCTGTTTCTTGGGGCATGTGGTCATCTAGTGTTGCAGTAACGCTCTGAATTTGTTTTTGAATTGCGATGCCCATGGCATATGCTTCTGTTGCTGTTGGTGTTGGAATGTGCTTCTTGGGCAAATATGTATTTTAGATCGCATGATCATTTTTGATGATTTGGAGATTCCTGATCTTATGCTGTCTTGTGCATTTCCATGTAGCTGAGGTCGGCAGTCTGACAGAGTGACGTAGTATTTGAGATATCTGAGCATGGTGTAAGGACAGCAAAGTAAATGAGCAAGCCAGCAGAGAAACTTAGACGTGTTGCAGGAATTGTGTCACTTAATAGGACTTTTAGTTACCTCCTCATAGTTGTGTAGGGTTTCTAGTTTTCATGTGGAAGCAGAGATTATATATACATATATATATATATATATATATATATATATATCTATATATATAACATATACATATTATATATATATATATATATATATATATATATATATATATATATATATATATATATATATATATATATTGTTGAATTGTGTTAGCTGCTTAATTATAAGAGATTCTACCGTACAGTTAATAGAGAAGAAGTATTGCTCTCAATATTAAAAGAGTTCTCTACCATCAGAGAGCGTACAACTAAATGCAGAATGACAGTTTCATATAAAAGTTTTGAAATTTTTTTGGAATAATTTTTGGTTAACTAGTTTCAGAGTTCAATAACTAATTATGCTCATATATATATGTATATATATTATATATTGTATATACTGTACATACATACATACATACATACATACATATATATATATATATATATATATATATATATATATATATATATATATATATATATATAGTTGGGGACTCTCAGGATACTGATAAATTTCAGAACGACGAACATCCAAAGCATGTTTTTAACTCTATTTTTGACGTTTCGGTACAAATCTGGCACCATGTTCGAAAAGGTTTAGCCAGCTTTAAACCTTGATGGCAGTTCATTTCCTTTGAACATAATGTAAATATATAAAACATATTTACATTATGTACAAAGGAAATTTTTTATATTATCTTGTCCTTTTTTTTTTTAATTCTTTAGTTTTTTCTTTTAATCTTTCGACCTTTAGTGTATGTGTATATAATTGTAATATTGTATATACTTTTACCATATACGTGTCTTTTGCTCATTTCAGCTGATTTTTCGAAAATGGTACCAGATTTGTACCGAAACGTCAATAATAAAGAGTTATAAATATGCTTTGGATGTTCTTCGTTCTGAAATTCATCAATATATCTATATATATATATATATATATATATATATATTGTTACGGGCTTATGGGGGAGGAGGTTTGAGTGGACCTTGAAATAATAATTTATCCTGACAAGAAAACCCATTGTAAGCCCATACCAAAGAAATGCAAAATTAACAGAGAAAGGGTAGGTTGCCAAGTGAAAA
>NC_089769.1:23597083-23639583 GCF_040412425.1 Macrobrachium rosenbergii
ATGAACGCTACAACGTGTATGTGCTTTATGAACATCTTTCTCTTTTGAAATATTTAATTTTGAGGTTTATACTTTCTTTATGAATATTATTTGCCTTTCAAATGACATTGTTTCAGATTTTTGAACACTGCAAATATAATTTATGTATGAACAAGTTTTTCATCTGAAACAAGATTGTTTTAATCTTGATGAATGAACATTGCAAAGTACATATTCTGAATGGAAAGCGTTGTAATTTAAAACGATTACTTTACGTTTTCCACGAATGAACATTGCAAAATGCGCCTTTTTTTTTTTTTACGAAAACCACTGTTATTATATAACGAAACCTTTTTTTATATATTCCTTATTACTGAAGATTGCAAAGTACATATTTTTTAACTTATCATTTACTATGGGATTGGAACACTTTGTCGTTTATAACGAGATTGATTAATTATATTTCAGAGAAAACGAAACTCGAATAAAAATCTGCTTTATGAATGAACGGGCCAGGGCAATATTATTCCAACAGACTTTAACAGCATTCCTTGCGCCTTGCCAAACACGCTTGAACGTCGTTTAGTCTGAAGAGTTTATGTAAACATTCCTCATGAAGTTTACTCGAGCCGGAACATACGCCAGCATTTCTTCACGTTTCCTGCCTTGAACGATTCGCTGTTGCAGCGCGGCAGAGGCCACATGACAAATTCATGGGTTCAATTGAGTCTTATTTTTGGTTTTGCAGAAGAACCGCTGACTTTATAGATGTGGAAGTCTTGCGAATTCTGCCAGATTTCCGATTTTATGCGAATGGAGGGCGTGGTTACAGTAAGTGGGGATTGTTCTTGGACGAAAGATACGATTTGGTTTATGTACAGGGGAGTGATTTAAGTGAAGAAATGAGCTGTATTCTTTCAAAGAATAGTATTCTGTCGAAAATAGAGATGGACAGTAGTATTTTTCGTCATCGTTAAGCTTTCATGCAGAGACTCAAAATATTGCGAAACCAGGTGGGGGTCCCATATCACTTACTTATACCCTCGTTTCTAGTACAACTATTAATTTATACATATTATTACCATTATTTCTTATCTTTCGTTTTGGGGTAAAGATAATTATTTCAATTTCTTGAAACAAGAGGGTGAAGTATAGGATGGTGAAATGAGTTCATTTTCTTTACCACTTGTAAACAAAGAAGTAATTACCCCAACCGTGATTAAATTGTGGATTTGAATGAGCAAAACGAGGCTGGAGAAAAATAGGGTGAAATAACTACATCTTTCTTCTTTGAAAATGAAATATTTGGCCCTCGCCGAGGTTAGAGTGCTGCCAATTTATACACATGAGCGATGTGCGAAGAAAGTGGCCGCCGAACTGACTTGGAAAACCCTTTGGGACAGCGCTGCCTCGTCATGATCCCCTTGATGGCACCAGGGGGAATGCCTCCTGAGATGGAGGACATACCTCACTACTCATACCCAGAGGATTCTCTCTCTCTCTCTCTCTTTCTCTCTCTCTCTCTCTCTCTCTCTCTCTCTCTCTCTCTCTCTCTCTGACAATTTTGGGTTGATCTTGATATGCATCTCCATACCCAAGGGGTCTCTCTCTCTCTCTCTCTCTCTCTCTCTCTCTCTCTCTCTCTCTCTCTCTCTCTCTCTCTGGATTTCGTACCTACAAGCGTACTCGCCACATGTTTATCATTAATGAAGTTTTATCTTGGTATCGGTATTATTATTCTCTCTCTTATAAACCTTTTGAATTTCACCAATGGGACATTACTCATTGTCTTTTTTCTGGAAACTTCTAATTTACATAGTATTGATTTTTCAATTGTTCATCTCTATATCTCCTGCTTCGTCTCTAGCGCTCTCTCTTTCTCTCTCGCGGATCAAAGTGTGTTCTAACATGACATTATCGTAAATTAAATTCGTGTTTATTTAGCATACTACCTGTCATCCATTTTTCTATCACATTCCTTACCAGAGGTCTTGTAGTACCTATACATATATTACCTTCCTCCCTCATTCTTTTCGTAGTTTCTTTCACCTGGGAAGGATTGGAGGAGGAGGAGGAGGAGGAGGAGGAGGAGGAGGAGGAGGAGGAGGAGGAGGAGGAGGAGGAGGAGGAGGAGGAGGAGCCGCCAGAAGATATTGGAAGGCGACGATAAAATCGCCAGACGAAAATGATCACATTGTTAGAGAGGAAGACCCCGAGGACGTGGAGACTAGGGGCGAGTCAGTTTCGCCTGAAGGAGGAGGACGGAATGGAGATAATGACGATAGTGGGGTGATGACTATGATGATCTACGTAGATAATATTATCTATCTATCTATCTATCTATCTATCTATGCACAAATATATATATATAATGTATAATATATATATATTATATATATAATATATAATATATAATATATAATATATACGCATATTTTTTGTACATATTCAAGCTCATAGGTAGCTGGGTCAACCTACTGTATATTAGGATAGAATAAGTAACTGAAAAATACTTAAGGTCCTGAATAGGTCCCATGTTTAAAATTTTAACGTGATGGGAAGTTGTTCTAATCGGATGTGACAACTGAATCTTAGATGAAAATTTTATAAATATACCGATGGTTAAGTGATAAAAGTCAGTTTAAGGGAAAGGATAAGTTTCTCATCTTCATATCAAATTGATGTAATTAACCTGGCCACTGAGTAAAATATGACAATTATCGCAGGAATGCACTAGACGATTATTCATGCAAATAAGATAATAACTGAACCCTCTCTCTTACACAACACCTGGTGAAAGATCTGAAATTTGGATAAATCGTAATGGCTGAAGCGGGATATAGCAATCAGGTGGGTTCGCAGTAATTGGTTTCATAATCCACTTGGAATTGCAAAGAGCACTTCGAGGAGGACGATTAACGTAACCTACATTCTTGTATTCATATATGGACTAACTGCTGTTGCATGCCTTGTATATGAGAACCACAGACTGCCTTTATGTGCTTATCGTTGTGAACTGTAACTCACCTGAATGTTACTCACCTATATGGTTACAGTATTCGTTGACACATATTGTAGGTGTGTACTGAAGTTACAGTACGTATGACCTCACGCGAACGGTACAGCACACGTACATGTTGACGAAGGTCGTCGTGAATAGCGCCATGGTTTAGTTAGTTCTGTTTGCGTACTAGTTCAATGTCTCCATTACAGTGCACACAGTGGAAAAAGAAATTCGCATCCCGTTCCTCTAGTTTCGCGCAAAGAGAGAGAGAGAGAGAGAGAGAGAGAGAGAGAGAGAGAGAGAGAGAGAGATTTTGTCTCCTCAAGTACTTTATACATTTGCTTTCCTGTTAAAGGAACGTTAGCATGTCTCCATGGGAGGCGTGCAGTGTGCGTAAGTAGAGTGGGAGAGGTGGAGCAGAATGCTATGCTGCGGTCAAGCACACTCACGAACGAGGCGAGAGTGTCCTCTGGTCGTGCATAAGGACGCGTTGCTTAATGTATCCGATTTGGGAAAAGCTTACGCATCTCAGGCATGAGGAAATGCTCATTCTCTCTCGCATTAGATATTTTTGCAGCGAAACGCACTTTCTGCTCAGAAGGGAGCGCTCCAGGTGGTAAGAGCCTTGCTGAACCCTGCAAAGGGTTAATGGGATGAGGTTGCTACCCCATGCCTTTTTTCACCTGGCTTTGAATTGTAGTTTTCTAACCACCAGGTACTTCATTTACTACTAAGGTTAACAGTGGTACATTGGATTTTTCAGGAAACTGACTTTAAGTCGTTTTTCCTCCGTGGGATTGAAGTCTTTATGGTCTTTATATATATAGTATATATATATATATATATATATATATATATATATATATATGTGTGTGTGTGTGTGTGTGTGTGTGTGTGTGTGTGTGTGTATGTGTGTGTATAACACACACATATATATATATATATATGTATATATAACCTATATAGATAGATATGACTGCTATTGACATTTAATAAGAAAGAGACAGCTGGTTCATTGATTGCTCTCAGTGCTAAATCGTAATTAATATCCTGTGCAATTTATTCAGTATTATTTTATGAATAAAATGGTACAAATGAAATAACAGATGGCGCTTGTATGGGAATAATTGCAGTATTTCCTTGCAGCTAATAAACGTGTGTGTGAATAAAGATATGGTTAGTAATCACATGAATACTGAACCTAATATACGACTGAGTAAAAGTGCTAATGTTCAAGTAACGCAGATCAAATAATCTATCAAATAATCTATTAAAGTAGTAATCATGAGCAACGGGGGTTTTCAAAGGAGGTATTTTTCTCTTCAGTTTTTCCTCCCGCTTTTTTCCCGTTCAGGCTGTATTTAGCTGGATGGCAACATTTCCCTGTGCTAAGCTTTTAACCAGCGGCTCCGGTTTGTGAAGACGAATGGTTTAGGTCTGGAAATGTGTATTTTTTTTTTTAGACAAACCCCGTCATTTATTATACATATCTCTGCTATGATTATTGTTATTGTTATTGTACAGTCTGCTACATGCAGTCTTTATTGTATTTCCTCTAGTTTCCTTGCATGTGTCTTAAATTATTTGTTTTCAGGAATGCATGTGTTTTTTTGTGAGCTTTTCATTGTCTCTTTGTGTGTTTGTCAATCAGTGAGATTGGTTACGCTAACAGTTGATCAGAATAATTGTGCCTGTGAGGTTTTAATGAGACAGGAATGCACCGTTTTGGAAAAGGGATTGGATTACTCAGCCTTGGTGGAGGTTTTGGGTCTCCAGACACTCTTGCTTCTTAATGCTGTTTCCTTGATGTTATCCGTTATTAACTTTGCTTGGTGTCGCATGCCCTTCTTGCAGCCTTTTGTAATTGTTAAGCGTTTTATACTTTTTTACCTATCAATGCACATATCAAACACGATACGGTGATTTTATGTAACTTTCAGTTTGATTGCGTTCTCACGCAATTCACTTGTGAATACAGTAAGTGCTCTGATGATTCATTTTCATTTTTTTTTACTCTTTTTTTTCCGTTTGTGTATAAATGTTTTCAGTTTCCATGGAAAATGTGGTTTAGGGATACTTTGACTTTATTGCCAGTAAGTTCGATTATCTCTCTCTCTCTCTCTCTCTCTCTCTCTCTCTCTCTCTCTCTCTCTCTCTCTCTCTCTCTCTCTCTCAATCAGTTGTTGCGTATATGCGGGTTTGTAAATACTCATAGAATATATTGTTTTGTGTATGTAAGAGAGAGAGAGAGAGAGAGAGAGAGCAGAGAGAGAGAGAGAGAGAGAGAGAGAGAGAGAGATAAGGAAAATTGGTTAAACAATTAGTACAAATCACAATCTTGCAGTCTGTCTTCAACATGAAGCCTACTACGAATTAAAATTGACTTGATGTATTTCCTTGGAAGGTACTTAAATTCTGTATTATAAAGATTTTCTTGGTATAATTAATATAACGCTACTGAATTAAACCTCAAAAAATATTGGGATTGGTTTTATTAGAGCAGAAGGGCGATTACCTTCCTCCTGAACACAGAGAGAGAGAGAGAGAGAGAGAGAGAGAGAGAGAGAGAGAGAGAGAGAGAGAGAGAGAGAGAGAGAGAGAGAGAGAGAGAGTGTCTGCTTTTTTACGTGCGGAATGGAAATTATGTTTCTTTTTCTTCCATAATTTATTCTTTTACTTAATATGGAGAAAGTCAGCATTGAAAGCGGCATTTCTGTGCCCTTTGGAAACTGCAATTCAGGAGACTGAAATTGCATTTAATATTCTTATGAAAATGTTTGCGTTCCCTCGGGGGAGGGTTGTTGCTCCTCAGTGGCAGTATTAATTACCCGGAGGAAATATTCTCATGACCTTTGTCCATTGCTCCAAATGCTATTTTCAGTCTTACACCAGGAAATAAGATAGTGATTGCCAGGATATACCTACCCACACACACACACACACATGCTTATATATACATACATATATATATATATAATATATATATGTATATATATATATATATATATATATATATATATATATATATATATATATATATATATATATATATATATATATATATATATATATATATATATATATATAAACTATATATATATAAACGGTAAGAAATTTCCCCCTTGAGCGGGTGATACTACAACGATAGTCTTCAGAAACTTAGCTGTTATCCAGGGGTGAGATTGCTAGCCCCATCGCATTTTTTTTAACCTTAACTGACAGTGGTACCTAATCACAGGTGGGCCGACAGGTGGGCGTGGGACCGGGATCGAGAAAAGGATCACTGTGAACGCGACTCCAATATTCCACGACAAAGCTGCCGCTCGCGCGCGCGCGCGCGCACACACGCACACACACACACACACACATTATATATGTATGATATATATAATATATATATATATGTATGTATGCATATATAATATGTATACATATATGTATCTATATGTGTATGTGTATATATAAACATATAGTATATGTATGTGGGTGTGTGTATGTGCATGTGTTTGTATGTATGAATATATACACTAGAAGAATATGTTCATTGTAGCAATATGAAATAAGCTGTTAAGGAACAGTCATTTTCAGTCTTTTAAGAGAAAATCGAATGGGTAGGAGGGCAGGGGTGCTCGTAACCATATTGCCGGCTCAAATTACAAGGCTGAAAGAAATTGATGATTTTACCTCCTACCGCGACCACATCTGTGAAAGGGTGCCCTATGCTTTGGATAGGATGTTGTCGCTTTGTATCTTTGATTTAATTTACCAGGCTGTCGAGATATATATATATATATATATATATATATATATATATATATATATATATATATATATATATATATATATATATATATATATATATACATATATACCACACACACGCCCGCACAAACACACACATATGTATATATATACAAGTATACACACACACACACACACATACACATATATATATATATATATATATATATATATATATATATATATATATATATATATATATATATATATATATATATATTATAAAGTACGAAGTACCTCACGCTACCACCAAGCCCAACGACCCAGCAGGATGACGACGGCGTGACTGAGGCGACAGAGCGTCGGGTTATGCAATGATTGGCCCTAATGGCGATGATTACTGGAGCTAACTCCCTATGCCCTCCAAGAGCAACCAAACTCCATCTACCCCCTGTATTCTTCCCTCTCTACCTTCCTCCCTCCCTCCCTTTCTCCCTCTTTCCTACACTGCTCCTCTTCCTTCTCCTCAACAGCTCACTATGCTAGAATTTGAAGCCACGCTACCACAAAACGCTGTTTTAATAGTTCCTTGTGGCCAGAGTCAGGCGACCATTCCGTATGGGCTAATTGGCTCTTCTTGTGTTCTTGCTCTGCTTATTTAAGAGTAGCATCCATGCTTGAGCTTGTTTTCTCTCATTTTCTTAAAGATTACTGCTGCCTTTTCCATGTTGATTTGAATTTCTTTTCTTTTTTTCCCCCCTCATATCTAATGTAAATATAGAATGGTCTTTGATGCTTCCTTCATCTGGCTGAAGTCTTAAAATGTTTGTGCTTTTTTATTGTTTATGAATAACGATGTATGTTGTTGCGGTAGAATTTTGTTTCACTAGAAGGTGCTTCTCAAAACCTTAATATTTTGTCTTATTCAAACTGACTGCTAATGTTCCATTGCTGTTTAGAAACGTCCCAACGGAGTACAATATATATTTGACTTTTTATTGCAATTATTACCACATTTTGAAGTAGTTTTGTTAAAATATAAATAAAATATAAATAAAAACTTACTTTTTCTCTTTCCTATGCTTTTTAAAGATGCAAGGATCGAAAGTTTATATTGCCCAGATGAAATATATGCACTTTATTTATATAGGTACGTGTCAGTGTGCGGCTGTTGTTATTACATTGTGTATTCTCTCTCTCTCTCTCTCTCTCTCTCTCTCTCTCTCTCTCTCTCTCTCTCTCTCTCTCTCTCTCTCTCTCTTTTCCTGCCTGTCTGTTTGTATTTGTAGACTGCAACATCTGTTTCTCCCGCAACACCACTGAAGGCATTTGCTTGTAGTGTTTCGTCTGAGGGTGTGATTATCGCGATGATGGGACGTGTATTTATCTTGTTCAGGCCTCGGATGTTTGTACTATTGGCGAGGGCGAGAAAACTCCAGTGTTCTCTGATATGCGATTTTTTATTTATTTCACAGATGATCTGCGTTCTTTGGTTTGTCATGATAATAACAATATATTTTTTTCATTTTTACAATAATATAATGTCAAGTAATTCACCTTCCTCACTGCGACGATAACCTTCTATTATCCTCTTGTTTCTGTTGAACGATTTCTTGAAAAGTTTTATTTTGATGTAATATAAGATAGATGTTTCCTGTAATAGTTTTGGTATTTTTACCCTTGTTGGACAGTGCTGTCATCCACCGGGGGGTCTCTTATCGCCTGAGGTCCACGATCATTGCACCCCCTTTAGTATCCATTCACCCACTGTGCATCCCGCAATTCTATCCAATTGACGTTATTCGCTCCAACAGAGAGAGAGAGAGAGAGAGAGAGAGAGAGAGAGAGAGAGAGAGAGAGAGAGAGAGTTATGCGCAATCATTCGGGAGACCTTAAGAGTCTGGAGTGGGTGTTGGATCCCAAGGGTTTCATTTTCAGCATTGCCAGTATAAAGCGATCTTTTTGATCTCCTTTTGGTGCTTGCGTTTTGAGCGATTGTATCTACTTTTGTCATTGGTTGTATCGTTTTTTATTTTTTGTTTTTTTTACAGCTCTTGTGTATCGTTATGTTCGTTCTTGTATGTTCGTTTTTCTTTTGCACATTTTTTTACCGTATCGTGTATCCTTTTTTGTATATATATATATATATATCTGCTTTTGCTAGTGTATCCTACTTTTTTTTGTGTATATCTGCTTTTGCTTACTTGCCTTTTTTCGCAGTTATTGTATTTGCATTAGTCCTTGCTTCATTTATGAGATGTTCCTCCCCGTGTCCTCGAGGCATCTTTCAAGGTTTTTGTTTCTCATTCCCGCTCCTTCACCCTCTTTAGTTCATGTTTCAGTTTTGGTTCTAGCATCGTTTCCAGTTACTGTCTGTCTTCTGGTTCTTACTTCGTTTTCAATGCCAGTATTTCCTTTTGTTCCTGCATTGCCTCTGCTTCATTTCTCTCGTCGCTCATTATTCTTGCCCCTATTTCAGTTCTGCATCTCCTTCGGTTTCCTCATAGGCAGTTTCGGTGGTCTGACGTTATGTGCGAATACATTAGAACTGCGTGCGCTGTTTTTTTGTCCCTGTGCTTCCCGCTTACCGGGGCTTACTTTGGAATAAGACCCATTGACATTCTTAATCAGTTAATGATGAGGTGGCGTTCATATGTATGTGTGTATATATATATATTTATATATGTATATATATGCACACATATGTATTATATATATGTGTGTATGTATATGGGAATGTATGATATTATATATATATATATATATATACACACATATATATATACATATATATATATATATATATATATATATATATATATATATATATATATATATATATATATATATATATATATATATATATATATATATATATATATATATATATATATATATATATGTACGATAGTCGAAAGGCCTCGCAGCACTCCAGTGTTTTTCTTTCCTTCGTGGATTTTATCTTTATTTATGGATTTTGTCTTTATATATTCATCACATTCCATATTTTCGTGATTCAGTTGTACATACATACATACATACATACATACATATATATATATATATATATATATATATATATATATATATATATATATATATATATATATATATATATATATATATATATATATATGACAGGCTGATTCTCTCTGTCTCTCTCCCACTAATGAAATGCCTTTTACTGGAATAGGATGCCTTCATACGCATCTGATAGGGGCGAGCCCTTCATTAACTTTCTCATTCGACCAGAATTTAGTCCCATTTAATTGTCCATTCGGCCCTAAATAAGGAACCGGCGTCAAAAGAAACTCGCGAATGCATTCTAGGCGACCTGCATTGGCGATGATGATGATGATGATGATGATAATGGTGATGATGGTGATGCCAGCAACTGACCTGACCGCATCAGAATGCTAATGGTTGCTGTGATGGCGCTCGATCTGGAAGGGTTCGTATTTGGTCCGGAGGGAGATTTTTCTCTGTGCCCATAGCGGCCTGTCATGAAGGACATGCTTGTTTGATTCCAAGGGTCCTTTAATAGCTTCGATAAGCAGGAGAGAGAGAGAGAGAGAGAGAGAGAGAGTGAAATATTTCTTTTAAGACTGTAAGTTGCTAGTGTTGAATACCTAAGGTCCTTTAATAAATTAGATAACCACACACACACACACGCGCACACACACACACAGAGTGAGTGAAATATTTCTTTTAAGACTGTAAGTTGTTAATGTTGAATGCCTAAGGTCCTTTAATAAATTAGATAACCACACACACACACAGAGAGAGAGAGAGAGAGAGAGAGAGAGAGAGAGAGAGAGAGAGAATACGTTAATCTTAAAGAGTATTGTTAGGTTCGGAGGGTCGTCTCTGGACAACCAGAGAGAGAAAGAGCGAATTAATTATTAACTTATTATTTGTTGTTATACCAAGAAGATGATTGTTAGAACCAAAGGGTACTTTAATTGCTCAGGTGTCACGAAAGAAAGTGTGAGAGATTATTATTATTATATTATTATTATTGTTGTTGTTGTTCTTATGTTTTGATGAGATTAATCACTGAAGAATTAAGAACTATTTATGATCTTAATGCTCAAAATATTATGTCTGATTTAGAGTGAAGAGGGAAAATCAAGGCATAGCTACAAACCTGAGGACTGCCATTTTTCCATACTTGGGTATACGTTCAGTTATTCATATGCAAATGCACATAGCGATAATATTTTGCATTGTTCATGCATTGAGGCCTGACTTATGTTATTAGGCTTTGCTTTCATGATTATTACAGTGGTTTAGCATCCTGATTGGAAGTCCTCTCTGCATGGAAGGGTCTGTTCCTTTTTTCATGCTAATTTAAATGTCAGTTTTTATTACGTGTGGACCTTTTAGATATTTTGTGTACCTTTCCAGTATGTCGTTGTAAGCAAGTGCGTCCTTTTAGAGTAAGTTCTTTTTGTAATCAAATTATTCCGTTAAAAAAAAAAAAAAAAAGAATTTTCCCGTGAAAAAACAAATGCCGCTGTTCAATGATGGTATGTATTTTCAAGTCGAGTGTCTATTTCAAAATAAGCAAATATCTTTTCCAAATGTTTCCCTTTTGGGAGCATTCTTTATATAGTTGTTGTTTTTATGCATAAGGTAACATCAAAAGGCCTAAAAGGGGAACGAACACCGTCGGCTGTCTGAAAGAAAATTTTGTGACCTTGTCAAGTGGAATTATTTTCTTGCTAGACCGTGGACAGCCCTAGCGTCCCCGGATATGTCCGCCAGCGATATTATTACTAAAACAAACGCGGTAAGAACCGGCCGCTGTTAATTAACTCAAGTTACCACTAGTGTACGTGAATATGATGCCGGCCGGAAGAGGCGTGTTGTTCGGATGAATATTGTAATTATTGTTTCGGAATTGCAACTCGGCTTAGTTTCCGATGAGTTTTATCAGCCGTGTGCTGCTGGAATTAGCGGGCGTGTTCATTTGGGGAAGGTTTCAGGAATGAGGCTTAGAAAGGAGCGATGGAATTATTATTATTATTATTATTATTATTGAAGTTGTATAGTCAATTTTGTCTGTAGGTGTTAATGGATTATTGGTATTGTTATTAAGGATTTGAAGATACAGATGTTAAGTCAGATAAAAATGTCAAATATAAAATTACAATTTAGTTTAAAAACGAGAGTAATAGAAAATGGAAGAGTGCTTTCATCCATTTGTACAGCAGACCTTGCATCAGCGGAGTTAATTTTATAAAGCTGTTTATGCTACAGCAGACATAACTTATTAAGACACTTGCTTAAGAGAGGGTCTTCTCTTCATATATATTAATATTATCGTCATGTCCATTATTGTTGGTGCTTTTATTGCTTCATTTTCCATAATGATGTGACGGCATGAAATTATTATTTGTGGGAACCTAAAGTGAACGGTAACGAGATGATCAAGCAAGTTTCAGGAATTAAGGAAAAGGAAGTAAAATGCAATTAGATACAATTGATCCTCATGATTGACACAAATACAAACATACATACATATATATGTGTATAACATATATATATATATATATATATATATATATATATATATATATATATATATATATATACATATATATATATATATATATATATATATAATGTATGTATGTATATATGTATATATATATATACATAGAGTATGCCGCACAGAATGTCGATAAGAAAATAGCATTGCCCATTTCCTGTCCGTTATAGCTTACGGGTGGTAGAATTAATGACTGATACCTCGAAAGCTGTTAAAACGTCCAAGAAATATTTTCACGTGTTAGAAAAAATTTAGACACTGCTGTAACGTTTACCTGTTGATGAGCATGTGGTTTATTCACTTATTAACCTTTTTTTTAATGTTAAGAATAAATACTGTGCATCAGACTTCTGATGCACTGTTAGTTATGTATCGCAGTGGAAGACCTAAGTAGCATAGCTGTAGTTACCCAGGGAAGTAGTTCCTCGTTGGGCGGGTGGGTTCCGTTCTCAGCCAGCACTCTGCTGGCCGCGAGTTCGAATCTCCCACCGGCCAATGAAGAATAAGAGGAATTTATTTTTGGTGATAGAAATTCATTTCTCGCTATAATTTGGTTCTGATTCCACAATAAGCTGTAGGGTCCCGTTGCTAGGTAACCAATTGGTTCTTAGCCACGTAAAATAAATCTAATCCTTCGGGCCAGCCCTAGGAGAGCTGCTAATCAGTGGTCTGGTTAAACTAAGGTATAACTTAACTTAACCCAGGGAAGTGCAACGTCATTGTCAAGTACCAAACCAATTAAATCTCGGGACTATAGCTTTGGTCAGCGAAGATCCCTCGAAATATATTATCTAACATAAAGCAGAGAGAAAAATTACGATGAAAATACTGCCCTACACCGAAAAAATAAAACAATGCCTCTTGGGATTTGAAAGATTCGTAAAACATTTTCGATATCTTGAAAAGATTTCTCCTGGTTCGCGAGTGACTTGGAAAAATAGACGAGTCCCCACCCCCATTCGAACGTTGAATTATCCGCTATTATATTGGTTGAAGGAACGGGGTTGGGTTCGAAAGGCGCCAAGCGAAGGGGTTGAACGGTCACGGGGTTTCACCCGCAAAAAGAGCTTTCTGTTGCATGGGGTTGTTGGCCTCCTGCCGCCAAGTGTTCCTCAAGAAGGCTGTGTGCTTGTGCCGTTGCCTCTAAAGACTAATGGTGGCTCATCGTCGATTTTGTGGTTCATTTCTTTTATTGCGGAAATGAGTGCTAATGCAATTTTAGGCTCTTCGCAGTCAATGTTAGATTAGGCAAATGACTTCTTTTATTCTTTGGTTGTCCTTCAGTTGGCTAGATTGTTTCGCGTCATTGGTTTTTCAGTTATGAACCCTTGAAGGGTGTACTTGGATTTCATTTTAGCTGCTTCATGATGACTTTGGTTTTTCATCATCAAAATGAAAGGTTTTCGCATTATGGTTGTGCTCATACGGGAATGCTTGGTTATGTCTCGATGTCAGAATACAATAGTCCTTGCTGTTACACCTTCTTTTGTAACCTGATAAATGTTTATTTGAATTCCAGCTAACTTCCATGGGTGTCCTCATGATGACTTTTAAGGCCAGCTGACTTCAACGTAAAGCTTCGAAGCGATGACTTAATGGTAAAAATAAGGACTACTTGTTTATATCCTCACAGTGATCTTGAGACTTCATGACTGTGACCTCTCGCTGAGCTTGAACTCTCTTTTGACGTCATTGTGAACTTCACGCTGCTAAGAAAGTGAGGACTACTTGAATATCTCCTTGCTGTGAAGTGGGGAATTTCATGTCTGTGATCGCACGGTGTATTTGAACGCTGTGGTTGTGACCTCATTGATTTTTTCACAACTTCATGGTTGGGAACTTGCAAGTACATTACAAAGGTTAGGTCACTGATTATATCTTGATTATAATCTTTAGGATTTCATAACTATAACCTCATGGTGTATTTAAGTGCTCTGTAGTCCTGACGTCATTGCTAACTTCAGGAAATATGATTTCATGCCTGCGAGTTCATGATGACGCTTCAGGTCATAGGGTCTCAATATGAACCCAAGAACTTAAGGGTTGTGTTCTCTGCGGATTGATGGACATTGTAACTGTGACCTCTTGAAGAATTTGAACACTTTGTGGTCTTAGTGTCTTTATTAACTTCAGCAGTATTATAGTTGAGACTTCATGCTGAAGTTTAGGACCATGTGGTTTTGAGTCCATTATGAAATTCAAAAGGTTGAAACTCATGATAAAATACAGGGTTCTGTGATTGGCTACATTATGACCCATCAGAACGTTATGGTTAAGACCTCACGAGAAAAAGCCATAATGATCTTTAGGATTATAATTTCTTTGCCGAATTATTATGACTTACTGGCTGTTCTGTCACGATGGAGTCTAGAAGTCTGAGATTTTGGCTTAATTATGAATCTCAGAACTTCATGATGAAATACAGGACAGATTTTGTCTCATCATGAACACTGCAGAAAGTTTATAAATAATAATTATAGGACTCAAATTATTTTCTGCCTTTCGATGATTCTGATTTTTTGACTTCTCACGATGTAGCCCAGAACTTTTCAGTTTTGAGATCTTTTGCCTACGCTTCTGATCTTCCTGCCATTTCATTTCCAACTTGAAGACTACGGAGTTAGTTCTGACTCCACAGTAGACATAAGATCTGAAACCACGCAGGCGGCGAATTTTGTCTGGTAGTGGTCGTACTCCTTCAAGATAGGATTTCATGTTTATGGCTTCTTGATGACTTGCTGACTGTAATGATATAGCCATATGTTGACTTCAAGATTTGCTGATCATTGCGTTGTTGTTTCAAGAATTTGCGATTCTGTTCACGTGATCTCGGATCGTATGTCTAGTTCTTCTTGAAGTGACCCCAGGGTTTTACGGTTCTTCATGGGTTACCCCATCTTACAAGGGAAATGAATGCGTCTGGTCCTAAATGGGATTTGACTCCGCCCTACAATCTCGGGATAAATGTTTAATCGCAGGGCTTGGGAGATTGTTTTTAATCTTGATTATGAGTTGCGATTAACTTGCAGTGAAATATCAGACTTGATTGCAAGTTCTGACTCACGGGCTCCGGGTTTTATGTTTTAGTTCCCAGAACTGCGAAAACAAAGTGAAATGGGTTTCTTTTGATAAGTTTGGACATTAAAGGTTGTAGGTATGGTTACCGCACACTTATGGTAATGCAAGTATTATGGAAATATGTAACTCTCCCTCTCTCTCATTTTATATATATATATATATATATATATATATATATATATATATATATATATATATATATATATATATATGTATGTATGTATGTATGTATACAATGTCTGTGTTGTATGTACAAGTATGTATGCCTGTATGTTCGCACTTATACACCACAGTAATGATGTCATCGAGTATTTGGCTTTCTTATTGGAATTTTAGAAAAACAATTTTTTCTTGGATCCGAGTCCTAATTGATGTTATCTGTAGCTTCTGTGAATGTAAACTTGTCGCTTGAATTTTAGGTGCTCATTCGTAACATTCTGTATTTTTTTTTTTTTGTCAGTGGTAGCAACGCTCTAAATTTTGTTTTTGGTGGCATAGTTCCTGTTTGGATTTGATGATCATTTATTTTTGTTGAAGCCAAAAAAATTATTGAGTAAATGAAAGTTGGGTGATTTGTAGAAAAAGGAACTTGCAGATGCATTAAACATCAACATATATATACGCTCTCGCTTTCTTTTTGTCGTTTGCATGTATTGTGATTAGCAGAGCCTATTTCAATTTAAGAAGTAAGACATCTTGAGTATATTTAGATCTGGTCGTTTATGAATACGAATTCCCAATTATACTAGCTGAGAAGATGGTGACTTTCGTAAGGTACACAAGAGAGTATTTTCGTATTGTTGTCATGATTATTTGAGCGCAAATTGTGCACCACAAAAGTTTTTTTTTCAAATGGCTGCATTTTGTGGCAAGTGAGGGCTTGCTCGGCAGTGAATATGGCCCAAAATAAGCTTAATTCCTCTTCCCCGTTGGCTTCTGTTGTGCGTTGAATTTTCTGCCCCGCCGAGTGTCACCCGGTGCTTTGTTACGCTCCTTTTTTTCCACAATTTATTCTTCTCGAAAATTTCTTTATGGTTTACAGACGTCAGACCAAAGAAAGGGGTTTCTTTTGGGCTGTTTCGTCGTAGGTGTTGTCATATACGTGGCTTTCTATTCACCTTTTCCGAATCCCCGGCGGGTGGTCTCACCGTTCTTTTTTTTTTCATTTTCTGTATTAACAAATCTGAATGCTGCTACCCTCTCTGGGTGCTTAATGATTTGTATGCACTGTGTGACGAGACTCCTTGGTTTGATGTTCCTGTCATTAGCTGAATTTCTGCGGCGTTTGATAAAGACTGCTGGATGTTTGGGTTTGTACTCGATAGTTTGGCTAATCGCTCTTAAGAAACCATTACAAGTTAACGCGTCGAGTTTTATGTCTGCTCTCGTGTCTTTTTATAGCGCTCGGATTAGTGAAGTATGCGGAAAATAGTAAAAAATTGTCCGCTATAAATCACTTCCTCAGACACTGAAATGGGCCAAACCCATTTATATACATCGCCTTGAGTAGATAATTACTGTTAAGTGGAGAGAGTTGACCTGCGGGTTTCAGTCCAGTTGTTGCTTATTCCTGCGAGGACCATTTCTTGAACCAATTCTCGAAGCGGGACCAGTGACGAGTTGCAGTTACCCGGCTGGACTCGTCTCTCTCTCTCTCTCTCTCTCTCTCTCTCTCTCTCTCTCTCTCTCTCTATAAGGAGTGATTATTTGATTAAAGGTTAGAGTAACGAGGGACGGGAAGAGGATTCCCAGCTTCTTGAAATGTCCAGTTAATTTCTCAAGCGGTGATGACAATTATTTTTAACTGTTTGGGAAGTAACTTTTGCTGACTTTTAACGAATCATGTTTGCTAACTTTGCTGTTCTTTAAAAGGTATTTGCTGAATTTTGCAGTTCTTTAACGAATAGTATTCACAACTTTTGCAGTTTTCTAATAAATATTTGCTGGCTTTTGCAAATATTTAATAAATATTTGCTGACTTTTGCAGTTTGTCAGATACCACTTGCATTTGTATAACCAACAATGTTTGCTGACTTTTTTAATGAACATTTAGTGACTTGTAGTGGCATTACTGCCTGAGAAGCGAGGATTGTGTCATTAAATCGTACAGTGGACTACTACGACTAGTGTGTGAAAGTTAATACTTTCTTGTTTTTGCAAAGCTCGTAAAAATATACGCTGAACTTGATGAAATATTCGTCATGCAAATAATTATGCAGTTTGAATAGATATAACCTCGTTTCTAGGACACTGGACTTGCTTGAATGGTGAATGAGCCTTTAAATGTGCTACACGTACTATCACTGTCGTACCAGAATTGGATGTTAATACAGTTTCCGTAACTCAGTCAGTCACTAGTGATATCTAAACATGTTGACAGTAATTTTTTTTTTGCTAATCAGTTAGTCAGTATCAGTATGTCATCTTATTTTTTTTTAAGTAAATCAAATGTTATAACCAATATTTTAGTGCATTTGTTTAGTGAGACAATCGTCCCGTAATAAATATAACTTACTACAAACGTAATATATAGATTAGCTTTTGTATTACAATGAAACAACTTATGGTCATGTATCATTTTGTCATCATACGTTGTTGTAGATATTCCAGAAGAATGACACAATTGACCTGTTATCATCTTGTCAAACTCATAGTAGTTGTGATTCCTTCTACTGTATGTCTGAAGGGGAACTCAGGGCTCTTGATCTGTTGTTTCGTGCTTAACCCGCGGCCCTTCTACATCACAGGTGCATATCTCCTTATTACGGTTTTTAATCACTGGGGATTTAGCGGTATTTGATGTGAAGTTAAGGCGTCCTCACTTACAAACGAAGAACATTAATTTGCCCGCTACCTCCTCCGAAAAAGTATAGAATTGCCGAGTCATGTCGAATAACGTTTCCGTGCTGCGCCGGAAGCAATATTTTGTGGAAAAGGTGTGTGCAACTCCGCAGCAAAGTTCTGGTCGTTAGTTTTTACCTTTACTACCCTAGCAAAGTCTAATTATAAGTGGGGGCATTTTGATTCCATCCCTCATCTCACCTTTCTAAGGTCTTGGTCTCACTTTGTTCCATCATGATACTTCTTAATGAATAATGAAGGTATAAACGCTCGCAGAAGGTCTTATTTGAGGACATTTTCCTTTATTTGTTAGGCTGAGTTGTTGCGTGTTACGGCTTCTCTGCAGACATGTTGGGCTTTGGGCCTTTAATTAAGCGTATTCGACAAGTGCATCATCTTTTTGAAAATCTGCAAGTGTAGAATAAGGATTTCCGAATCTGGGGGTTGAGTGGGGCGTAAAAGGGAGAGAGAGAAAAAAAAAAGTTTATCCATTGCCAATAGTCTGTAAGTTTAGGTCGTAAGGGAGAGGCAAGAGCGTCTTTGGCACTCCGTGACCCTTGGTGTTTGTCAATACCCATTGGCAACACAAAGAGAGTCAGTAACCCTGAGATCATGGTTGCCGTAGAAGGTTGTTGATGCATCCTAGTGTAAGGATTTAACGATTTCACCTGTCCTGAACACAGTAGTAATTTCAGTTTACCCTTATTCTCCCCCTGAGTTGTTTTGAGAGTCAGATCCGGTTGAATAAAAGAAAAAATATACAAACCTGAGCGAATATTTAGCTAATTTCTTCAACTGTGTTTAACTAAAATATAAATTTAATGTAACAGAGATACTGGGATCATCTAAGTCCCAGTCACAGTTGTAGTATCTTAAGGTATTAAAAGAGCCTGGTGAGGAAATTACGTGTAGTAAGTGGTACATGGGACTCTGGCCAAGAGCCATCAGATGGGAATCGGTCTGACGGGTGATCGGAGACAAAAAAAGAACTAAAAAGAGAAAAGGAAAAAACGAAACGAATTGGGGAGGGACTGAGGAGAGGTGGATGGTTGGGGGTGCAGTTTGCAGGCGCCACCGTGTCCGTTCATACCTCGATTACAGCGTTATTTATTCCTCCGTCATGAAAAAAAAAGGTGACTGTGAAGAAACTGTGTGGTTTTAAACTGTTGCCAGGAGGATGAGTTTACTCTTCCCAGGCTAGGAAGTTTAAAGGAAGATCACTAACAATTTACCCTCCGGTTTCAATTTGGCGCGAGACGATGTCAGCTCTGGGCGGTAAATTACTGGGAGTGTTTAGTCTTTGTGCAAGTTGTTGGATGCCTTCGCTGTCTTAGTTGTCTCGACTCACGGGAAAAGCTGAAGCTTGTGGGACCAATTACAAGAGAGAACAACGGGACCTTAGCGTAGGCTTTGTAGTTACGAATTTCTTGAATGTCGAAGTAAGGGGGTTACATGGATTACTATTACGTAGATAGTGGTATGCCCGCAGGCAGGAAGTAAAATGAAAATTAGCGTAGGCTTTGTAGTTGGTATTTCTAAATAAGAACATAAATAAGTGAACGACTAATGAAATCTTATTCACACTTACTGATATATTGCATCTACTGATCCCATACATATACAGTACTGTATATGTGTGGTGTGTATATATATATATATATATATATATGTATATATATATATATATATATATATATATATATATATATATATATACATATGTGTGTGTGTGTGTGTGTGTGTGTGTGTGTGAGGAAGGTGAGAAGTTAAGGTAACTTTGGCCGTGAAAAATACCAGTTAATATATTCTACGGGAGAGTGAAAATATTTGGGGGAAGATAATGTCTGCAGTAACGGCGACACCAATTGATTCAGCAGTCAGTCACCAGTCAGCTGTCACTCACTGGTAACTTTGCAATCTGCACTGTCAGTTATCCCTGCAAAACATCTGTCCTGCATGTGTTGTGAGGAAATGTTACATAGTATTCGCTCATGTGATGTGGCTTTTGTTTCTAGATATCACATATAAACAGGAACGGATAAAATACTAAATAATTTATAAATTTTCACTGATATTACTTCACTTCATTTACTTATACTTTTCATTGTGATAACACTGTCGAATTAGAGGAACGGTACCAATAAGAATGGTGATAATCACTATTATTTTCTTTGATATTGAGCAAACAGACTCTTTACCTCTCGATTATCCCTCGAATTCCACCTAGTATAGTGAGTTTCCTCATAATGTCCCATTCGGATTCAGAGATTGAGTGAGTACGTGCGTCCAAAATTGAGAGAAACACGAGATTAGGAGTATGTTGTCAATATTATTGTCATTTACCGCAGCCACAATGATTAAACTTTCCTTCGTACTCAAACCCAAAACGTTGCTCTCAGCTTTCAGCTAGATTTCAAGACTGCAAAGAAATACGCCATTATGTCATTTGGTAATAAGTGCTTCAGTATTTCGACATGAAGCCTAAGAACCCGAAATGGCTTAGGCGTTGGATATGGGGAGAAGAAGCTAGCGAAAGGAATGCTAGCTATGGCAGGGGGGTGAAGCGGCCAAGGTATACGTATAGGAGATACGCGATCGTGGTCAAAGTGAGAGAAAGTCGAGCTTCGCTAAGAACAATAAAGGCATCCACCAGCTTCCCTCTCTCTCTCTCTCTCTCTCTCTCTCTCTCTCTCTCTCTCTCTCTCTCTCTCTCTCTCTCATCAAAGGGGTTTTCCGGAATGTGACTCAGCCCTTTTTGTCACTCCTGAACTAGTATTTATTATTCACTGATGCTAAGCATATCAAAGGATGAGAGTGTTCTATAAAATAGTCTCACGAGAACGATAAAAAATTCTCTCTCTCTCTCTCTCTCTCTCTCTCTCTCTCTCTCTCTCTCTCTCTCTCTCTCTCTCTTGTCCCTGAGAGTCATCTCACTTGATTTTACTTGAATCTATGTTGATAATGGGTTGCGTCAAGTGGCCATTATGCTACCGTATAAAAACGAACCCGCATTGATGAAACGGCCATTAGATAAAAAAAAAAAAGAAATGATCCCCTAAGGGTCACGGGAACACGACCGCAGACATCTCAACTTTGCGGTCAGAACGGCCAGTGGATGAGGCGCTGTGTTGTACAAGTACGGTAAAAGTGTTTCCATTTTGTAGAAATATTATTTTATTTTGATTTTTTGTTGGAAAGATTAGTTTTAGTTGTATCCTACTTCTTGGTTAAATATACTGCAGGTACTTAGATAATTATTTCGATTACTATTTCTGATTTTGTTCATGCCCAGAACCCTGTTGCCTTCTGTCGGGACACGATTTTATTTTATTTTTATTTTCATGGCGATTCTTAGTGTTTCTGGACTCAGTTATTTGATTTCTTGTTAGCTTTGTCAGTATCACTATAACTTAAGGGAAAACTTGCATTAGTTTCCAAATTTTATGAGCCTCAATCACAGCATAGATAGCCGATTTGTTGTTTTCAGAAAGTAAATCCCTAGAATAATAATATCACATGCCTAACCACAATAGCATTTGCTTTCGGACGAAGAGATGAGAAAGTAGGGAATTTAGTAATTTGGTTAGTATTACGCAGTACGCAGGCAGGTCGTTTGAGGGTATTTATTATTATTATTATTATTATTATTATTATTATTATTATTATTATTATTATGTTTAAATTTGCAAGTGCTCATAAAACATTTTTACTTCTGGTTTGGTTACTTAGGAGTGTCAGAAGTCTTCTTTATCATGCGAAACAGATGATACAGATCTCATGTTGTGTATTTTTACTTTATTTTTGTAGTTGTTACTATTATTATTATTGTTTTTAACAGATTGCAAGTCACCATTCATGGAGTGTCCTAATCCAAGTACTTTCTTTATATGAAGGGCTTTTCTTGCATCTCTCTCTCTCTCTCTCTCTCTCTCTTCTCTCTCTCTCTCTCTCTCTCTCTCTCTCTCTCTCTCTGCAAAGTTACAAAGGAAAAAAACGCAGAAGAAGAATAGCAGCGCTCCTGGCGTTGGTGGCGATGAAAAGATGTAGTGAATTCGAGGGGAACAGATTTCACGGGGTAAAGGAATGTGTACCGATAAGCAGTGAAGCGGAATTATTTGTCCGTACAAGGAGCTCTCCTGTTCTGTCCATTCCCTTGGGGTCTTTGCATTCATGTATAGATGTGAATGTTACTTACGTTTAGGGAGAGGTCACGCCTTGATAGAATCCGCTAGAGTATACCGTAATGTGATGTTTCAGCTGCAGTGATAATTTTTGTAACTGCTATTATTTCAAATATTTCTTCTTCTTCTTCTTCTTCTTCTTCTTTTTCTTCTTCTTCTTCTTCTTCTTCTTCTTCTTCTTCTTCTATTATTATTATTATTATTATTATTATTATTATTATTTTTATTATTATTATTATTATTATTATGAAGAAGAAGAAGAAGAAGAAGAAGAAGAAGAAGAAGAAGAAGAAGAAGAAGCCAGAAAGAAATGCTGGCTGGTGATATGAGATGCAATATTTTTCGCACGCTGAGCAATGGAGGTCAACATGATTAGTCAAGTTGGCATAAGTAACGCCAAAGAACTGTCTCGCTCCCACATAGCAAAAGGTCATAGTCATTGAGAAGCACAACAACAGTAGGAGTAGTAGTATAAGTATGTGAAGGAGGAGGGGGGAGGAGGAGGAGGAGGAGGAGTATCCCATGATTCACCATCTCCCAGTTGCCATGAACCTTAATCCATTCAGGGGGGATTGGATATCCTGTAAGAATTCCTTTGCCATCCTGCGGAGGGTAAAAAACACACTAAAGGGTGTTTAGTGTTTCTTCCTGCCTTGTCTTTGTTATTTTGTTACATCCGTCGGGTGCACAGTGGGACAGAGGTGGACAAAAATAGAAAAATCAGCTTTTCAATTCAATTATTTTGATGGCAGATGCTGAAAGTACAATGTAAGAATAGCCCACTTTGACACTTTTCAGACTATACACAAATGTGAACACGCTATAACTTGTTGAAGTTAGCGATTGTCCTATTACGACTTGTATAGGAATGTGTGCAAAAAATATCACATAAGTTCTCAGTTCTCTCCAGAGTGCCATGCTTTTTACTTTTCTTCCTCTGGTATTACAGCTAGTGTTTTAAGTGTCTGTGATTAAGAATATGGTTCTATTTTTTATTTTGAAGTAATTTCGTTACTTTGCTGCAAAGGATTTTTATGAAGCGGCTATTTTATCAAATTAAAAGGGTATTTTCTGAGTTTCATAATGAACAGGAAATTTTGCTGGCCAGAGCAGGGCAAATGTTTGTAATGGTGACCTTCCCTGTGCAATCTACAACAAATTAATGAAAAATGTAGCAGCCTGTAGCCGCCTGCCACATGCATGGACCACATGAAATATTTTCCAAGTGGATTTTTCAGTTCCATTAATAATACCTTACTTTAAAGAATTATGATTTCCTAATTATTTCCTGTTTTTATTTCATATATATATGTCTTTAAATACTCGGATAAAGATAAATAATAATGTCTATAACGAACAGAATTGCATCTAAGTTAATACATGAAGCAGAGTTTTTAATGACAATAATGCAAAACCATTTGTAATGGAAAAATTTAGTGACCAATCTATTAACATTGATTGTAAAGTGTTGCAAATTATCTAAAGAAACTGCGCTAAAAATGATTGGGTGTTAATCGAACTAAGAAAGGCTTTGAAAACGATATAGTGACTCGCTATCCATGCCTCTGATATCCATCAAAGATGACCACATGGAATCAAGGGCTTCAACATCAAGAGGTCGACCTACAGGTGTTTCTTTCGGAGCTGCATCTGATAAAACTAAAAGAAGTTAGGCAGCAGAGTTAATGACAGTGTCACCAGTGTATAAAAAAGAGACGGACACAGTGATACATCAAAAAAGTTAAGACATTTAGCAGCATCACCAAAAAATTATTCTCCAGATGAAGCACTAATTCTAATGGAGAATTGTTCTCTTAACAAAAAATACATATCAGAAGATAAGAAATAGAGCAATAAGGAGAAAATGTGAATTGTATCCACCCTTTTACCAAGCTAGAGAGGCCAAAAAGTTATGCTGTCCTTGCCCAGAAAATTGGAAAATTACAGACTTCTCTGCCAAGCTGAACTTGCAAGATGTTTTAGATCATACCTAACAGAGTTTTGAGATCTGTATACAATGAGCCAAGCAATATCTTTTCATTTACAAAGGGTATTTTGATATCAAAGATGAGATCTGATGGTTCAACAGGTCAACAAATTTACAAGCAAAAGACTTCATCAAATAAAAGAGATTTGTCTAGTGAAGTTGACATTTTTATGAAGTGCCCTGAAAGAAACTCCAAAATTATAATTTGGGAAAATCCTGCTCCTTCCCAACTCTTTATAGTAGACCTTTAAAATTTTCGCTTGTTAAAGGAAACTAGTGATATTTTGAGAGCAGAGAATGATTGATTTTATTGATTCCGCTAAGAAATGCTTAAAACCTACAGTACTTGATAAAGAATGTAATGTATCCCATGAACTATTTGTTACTTTAACATTATAATTTCAGTGCCGTTTCATTTGTGGAGCAAGTCCCAAATGTTTGAATAACATCGGTTATGTTATGAAGAGAAGGATCTCTGAAGATAACCTCAAGTATGGCCTTTCAATCTTACATGCGTGGATCAGATGTATGCAATGCCTCCTACATAGAGCTTATCAATTTCCTGTTAAGAAGTGGCAAGTAAGGTCCCAGGAAGAAAAAAACTGTGAAGAACCAAAAGGCAACACTTCAAAGGAAACTGAAAAATGAAGTAGGAAATATTTTTTAAAAGTTAATTTTGTTTAAAAAAAGTTTTTGAGCCTTTTTGGTCGCCTAATAAGGTGTAATGACTACTCTAAATCATATTTAACCCCATTTCACTGGAATATTCTAGATGTCGAATTTGGTTAAAATGGTTTAACTTTAATGGGGGTGGGGCGAGATTCCCCTCACCTGCCACAAAGGAGCATGTAAAACCACTAAAATCTAATAAAATATTTCTCAGTCCATTTTCGACCACTCTTTAAAATTTCATCAAAATCCACCCTTAACTTTATGCATAATGCCACTAGTAGACTAGTAGATGGAAAGACAGAAGGAGATAGACATGCTTATAAAGGCAAAACATAACCCTCCTTAGTGGAGGTAATTAAGAAGAGTCTTTCTAACAAAATAATAACTGTTTCTTGAATGAAATCATTAAAATTAAGTGAGGAATTATTTTTGCCCCGAAAATGGCTATTTCGTCGCACTGTGGGGTGGTTTGGAACGAAGGGATTTCTAAGCTCTCTCTCTCTCTCTCTCTCTCTCTCTCTCTCTCTCTCTCTCTCTCTCTCTCTCTCTCTCTCTCTATATATATATATATATATATATATATATGTGTGTGTGTGTGTGTGTGTGTGTGTGTAATTATTGTATTGTGTGCTTTGTGTATCGGCTGATGCGATTTTATGGAAGTTTTCTAGAGTAAGGTTTCATCTATGATACTGTAACGGTAAAATTAATGATCTGGGAACTGTTGTTTTATATATACATACATACTGTATATATATATATATATATATATATATATATATATATATATATATATATATATATATATATATATATATGAGTGCATATATATACTGCTCAGCTGTGGAAGGTACATGCAGTAGGCTATAGTGGGCACCTTGGCGGAGTGGTACAGTGTTCGGCTCAAGGTTTATAAATCATTGGTTAGTTCCCTACCTATTTCCCACCGATCCACCCAGCTGTAAATGGATACTTTCGTCTGCTGGAGTTAAGAAAAAGGGGATGGGGCTTAGGAAAAAAAAGACATTGAATCATACATATATATAAATATAATATATATATTTATATATATATTATATGTATACATTCTTTTACATATATGTACATATATATAAACACACACACACACAAGTATAATATTTATATGTATATATAAAGTTCCTCAGGGACAATCCCGCAGCTGATACCCTTCTGGATCGACTTGGTCGGTGTGAGGTTAAATTTATGTCTTTCTTTTTTTTCGGTTTAAGGAATCTTAATTTTGAATTTTACGAGTCATATTTGAGAATTTTACCCGTACAACGGATAGAGTAAATTTTCATATTCTGGAACGTAAACCACCCTGTCTTATTGAAGCCTAACACGAGTAACATGAATGTGTACACATGAAGTTCTGCGGCAATTCCGTTATATATATATATATATATATATATATATATATATATATATATATATATATATATATATATATATATATATATATATATAACAAAAGATCATATTCTGCATTATTATTTTTAAGTAGGGCAGTTTAGAATTTATTTTATTTATGGCTGTGATTTGCTTCATAATCGTTAGCTTTAATTTACGGATTTAGCCTAATTGCATAAATTAGCATTGCAATAAAAATTTTTTGTTAATGAAAACTGAACCCAACATTTTCTTTTTTTCGATATGTATATGTATGAAAAGAAAATAATTAAAGGGTCTTAATTATCTTGATATATATATATATATATATATATATATATATATATATATATATATATATATATATATATATATATATATATATATATATATATATATATATATATATATATATATTACTAAAAGGACCTCATTCACACTGGATGGTATCTAACGGGGTATTTATTCAGAAAAAGTTACAGGCTTTCTTGGACAAATAGTCCACATTATCAAGTATCCTTACGGATACTTGATAATGTGGACTGTTTGTCCAAGAAAGCTTGTTTTTTTCTCAATAAATAGTCCATTAGATACCATCCAGTTTGAATGAGGTCCTTTTAGTAATTCTACTAATGCACAGAAGAATTGTGTATGTGATAAAGTTATATATATATATATATATATATATATATATATATATATATATATATATATATATATATATATATATATATATATATATATCACGGAATTGCCGCACAAATTCATGTGTACACTTATTCATGTTACTCGTGTTAGGCTTCAATCAGACAGGGTGGTTTAGATTCCAGATTCTTTCCTTTACAAAGTATAGGCTTTCGACGACATACAGTCTTCTTCCTCAGGTACCGATGCTCTCTTCGAAAGATTGTACTTTGCAAATTAAAGAATCTGGAATCTAAACATAAATACGATTATTAATAAATATAAATATAATTATAAATATATATATATATATATATATATATATATATATTATTGAAGCATAACACGATTAATAAATATAAATATAATATATATATATATATATATATATTATATATATATATATATATATATTTATATATATATATTATATTATATATATTATATATTTATACTATATAATCTATTTCATACTAGTAATCTGTTTCCCCGGCAGGGGATGGCTCCAGAGAAGAACAAATCTACAGTAATTGCAACGTTCTTCATTTGACTGAATTGAAGATGAACCCACAGTGAAGCAAAATCCACAGCTCCGATGCTTTATTTTTCCTTATACATATTAGGGATATATTTATATACATAGATCTTATAATTTATTCATGATTACTCAGTGCAGGTATTGATTCACCCTTGGTTGAATAGATAATAATAATAATAATAATAATAATAATAATAATAATAATAATAATAATAATAATAATAATAATAATAATAATAGGTCATTCACTTGAACTACGGCAACCTGTTCACCTGAAATAGTGAGCGCTTGATTACTTTATCAATAGGCGTCACTAAAACTGTTTCTTTAGTAAATCCAACAGATTTAATCAGAAACTGAAGTGTCTTTGAAGGAGCGAGTTGTCGAATGTAGGCAGGAGGAGAAAGCATTTAATTGAAGGAAGTATCTCAGAAATATGAAAATTGGAAGTCTTGCCAGTTCCGAGATGTATCTTATTAAAAGTGGAATGTGGTTTGGAGCGCTTGCGTTTTAATTTGAATCCTCACATTTTAATTACTTGAGGCGAAATAAGGGGAGGCAGAAAAGATAAGGCTTGACACAAGTTCAAGAGCGACGCCTTAATTATATAACTTTAATTACCTGACGTTATTGCTCTTTGACCCTTGTTAGTAGCGCGTTGTAAGTAATGGCGCTTTTAGTTCTATTTTGGGTTTTGCTGATAAATTCTTTTTCAATCACAAAAGACACTTGTTAATTACTAATTCAGTCCTGTTCAGGCCCCCCCCTTTTTTTTTACAGATTGGCATTAGGACATGTTATTCATAAACGCACATCTGTTCGTAACTCCTGCTTTGGTTTGTCATTAAATTACAACAACAGCAACAATTGAAACTGCATGACCAATAATGTAATTTGGTTAAAGAAGAATTTCAGGCATTAGAACCAGCATGTCATTATGCGTGTTAGAGAAAGGCTGCGTTTAGGATTATTTATTAGTCAGACTGCGAAGTCGGTATGATAGTAAGAGAAATTAATTTCCAATAGTTACAGCCTGATCACCTTCCATCGGGTGAACAGGTTTTGTCGTAAAGAAATCTACATAACCTAATAAACAATGTAATTAATTTAGATGTTAAATGTGATCTGTGAGCTGAATGGTAATGACTATAATTGAGGATTAGAAAACTAATATTAATCAAGACCAGATTAACGAAAATGAAATTTTTCAATTATTTTCACCCACTGCCTCTTATTTTGATCTATTAACTTTTACTTTTTTGTTATTTCCTTGATGTCAAAAGGAAGGAAGGAGAGAGAGAGAGAGAGAGAGAGAGAGAGAGAGAGAGAGAGAGAGAGAGAGAGAGGTGCTTGTCCTACATAGTGTTTCATTGGTTCATTGTAGTCTTTCGAATGTTGTCTGTCTGGGGCTCGAGGGTCGTTAGTAGTTGTAAAAGGAGTGGCTCGTTCAATGTTGGCCTGACTAGGCCTCTTTCTGCTCTTTCCTTTGAGATGTCGGTCTCGAGTCGATTAAGGGTGAATGTGGACGAATTTAAGGGTGTAGCCTGATGTGTCTTTGGTGCATAGTTTTCATTTATATATCTAAGTGTCAGAAGTTAAAGATTTTGATCGCTTTACCAGTTTGCATTCTTGGATTATGAGAGGATTATTACATTGTTTTTTGCATTTGTAAAAAAATGTAATAAATAGGTAAATATGTTCGAAGGGGTTTGAACATTTATAAATGTAAAAGTCAACAAACCGGTTTGTAACTTGGAAGTTTCCTGCTCAAAATACTGTATTACTAACCCGAAGCAAGAAACTCCGTATCAGACGAGGCAAGTTTGAAGTGCACCTCTGTCTGTCTGTCTTTCTCTCTCCTTTCACATATTCCTTGATTTTACTAAAAATCCGATCAGTTATTCATATAAAAAAGTGGACGCGTATTACACGAGTAATGTAGATTTAACGAGCTAAACCCGACTTTTCATGGAAGTCTCTCGCGTAACTTTTGACTTCATGAGCCTTGAAAGCTGCAAGTAATTATTCCCGAGAAAGATTATAGATCATCCTCTTTTAATTAGTTCTCGTCGACAGTTTTTGGGAACTTCTCTCCTTGAATCGTATCGGAGAAGAAGAGGAGGAGGAAGATGGAGGAGGAGGAGGAGGAGGAGGAGGTTAGGAGGACGGGGGTGTAGGGGATGAGGCGGTTCTGTATTGCCCAATTTTTTTGGTTCATCGTGTGCTCGTTTGGTTGAAGATGCTATTATAACTTTAGTGGGGTAATTGGCTTAGAATTAGTTTCTGGCTCACGCTGCCCCCAGTTTTAAGATAATTGTTACACGTTCTTTTAATATTATTTTAAGTTTTTTAATGAATGTCTATATGTTTGTAGTTTTTAAGGATTTATGTTTGTAGTTTTTAAGGATTCAGTTTTAATTGTTTCTCTCTCCCAGATTTGATTTGTTTTGCCCATGTTAATCCCGTGCTCATTTTTCTGTATCACCATATTGATTGTAAAATGACCTATTTTAAGGGTGCGTTGGCCTAGGATTCTACTGATGAAAAATGTAAAGGTGCGGGCTCTCTAGACAACTCTTTCAAAACACGTTGTAACACTATAATAAAGAATCAGAAATCCGCTTCCTCTCCTTTAAATTTATCAGTGCTTTTGAGATTTTCAAAATCTGCATGGTTGCAAGTTCATTTTGTACTTATATATATATATATATATATATATATATATATATATATATATATATATATATATATATATATATATATATATATATTATACGTTTTTCCCAATTAGGGAAAGTGAGGAGGTTGTTAACCTCGCGGTCATTTCTTGAACTCAGCTGAAACCGGTACAGAAGTGTCAGTGAGACTTGCTATTGGTTTTTACATTGGTTTTATTACCAAAGCATAAATTTATGTGAATTTAGTTTCGAGTTTTATTTAATCGTTTCGTATGTTGCTATGTTGTTTTGGTTTGAAATAAATTTGAAGTTCAGGTCTAGAGTTTATCTGTAGTTGTCGCCTAAATTTAGAAGTTTGTCTTTCATCTAATTCATTTGCATACGTGACCTAAGTTGTTATCCTCTATTTGCAATAGTTGGTTTCTCTTAAGCGCCAATTTCACAGTAGTTGCACATTGTTGCCGTTTAATCAGTGTTTTCAGATTATGGTCTTGGAGAGGTTGCCTTCTCGGTATTAGTTTGGACTACCCCTCCTGGACGAGTTGCGTAGGCATATTTTGGTCCAAAGTCCTCATTCATTTATTAAGAGCTATTTTTCTCTTTAAACCATTTTTATTGAATATTGTTACTACTATGATCTTTGCCCTGTTTTTTCATGTAGAGCTACTCAAATCGGGAAAAATACTAAGCATGTCGTGACCCTTTGTCTTATCACGTAATAATAATAATAATAATAATAATAATAATAATAATCTATTTCCAGTGTCATGCAATTGTGTTGGTTTTGAGTACTCTATCCAGTGATAACGCTTTTCAGTCAAATAGTTGCGCTCTCTTACTATGTTTATGCGTGCGCGCACACACACACACACACACACACACACACACACACACACACACACACACACACACACCTGTTTATGGGTTTCATGTCGTGTGTTGAGTTCACTTGAAGAGAGAGAGAGAGAGAGAGAAGAGAGAGAGAGAGAGAGAGAGAGAGAGAGAGAGAGGAGAGTGAGTTCACCTGTCGCAGCCGTGTGTCGTACCTCCGGGGAGTCTTTGTTGCCAACTTCTTCGGTGTTTGAGTCCACTCCTCTCCCGAGTTTCCGTCACATTCACTTTCATGAACTCGCTTGACCCCCACCAAGGGCCGGCAAGAGAGGAGGGCGAAAGTGGTCTCTCGAATCCGTTGTTTGACCCGAGTTACTAGCTGGGAGGATCACCTGGCAAAGCTTTTTTTGGCTAATACTCTAGTCGGCTGCCATCTTGATTCGCGGACAAGGGCGATTTCTCTTGGATTTAGGGAGGCATATCTGGGCGCTTCTTGGTGGAGTGGCCTCCATGAGGTGCGACCTGAGATGAGTTCCGAGGTAATGTGACTTCTGTCGTTGGATTTGGCTAATAATTGACGAAAAGTTCAAGTATGAAGTTTGACTGATTATGTAACCTTGTTAGTAAGAAGTCTGACTAAATATAACTTTTATTATGATAGATATGACCGTAAAGGTAAACTGAATGCAACGTTCTCCAAGATAGATTTGACTGAGATGTTTAACTAACTGCAACTTGTATTAAGAAACATTGAACTGATGAGCTTATGTAAATATAACTTTTAAGGGGGATTTAACGGATAAGAGAGGTTACATGAAGCATAAAACGAGGTTGATTGATAAACTTAACCAACTGTAAATCATATTTTCTTTTCGAAAGAGGTTGGACTCGTAAATTTGAATAGGATTAATTTTGTTGAAAATATGCTGTGTTGAGAAGGACTCCCAGAAATATAGGACGCTTTGAGAGTAGATGTAAGTAAATAAAAATTTTTTTAATAGTTACCCGGAATATAAGACGCTCTGAGAAGGATGCTACTGAACGCAATCTATTTAGAGAAAGTGATCCCGAGTGTAGAATATTTTGAGATCAGTAATGAAAGACCGTATGCTTGCTCTTGGTGCTGAATCGCGGTAGTAGCCTATCTGGGAAAGTGTCAAATGTGATGCGTTTTGGTAACAAGAGGGTTATGACATTCGTTGCTTTTTAGTGGCTGTATTTGTAGTTTTATGCAGATTTCCAACATTTATTGTTTCTTTTTTTTTTTAGGTGTCATGCGATTTAGTATAGTAGTAAAGTTTTCGCTTTCACTTCTGTAGTTTTTTTAACCTTTCTAACGTAATTCAAAGTATGTGTAATTACCTTTTCGTTTTGTTTTGTAATTCAGGTTGTCATGTTCATTTTTTACGCTATCAAACGTCTTTCAAGAGACTGAAATACATGTAATAAAGGCTGAAATACAATTTACAAGTTGAAATATTAAATTCTGACATTTTTCTCACTTTCAGTCTCCGCGCGAAGCCGTGATGACCGCTTTCACTTTCATCTTGTGATTACTCTCCAGTCTTATGGAAACCTTGTCTAATTATTTTGGACTTTGAGGTTTCAAAGGCTGCGCTGTATGGGCGTTCGAATTTGTTCGAGTCCTGAGACGGTTAATGACTTTGTTACGTAAAACGCTCTCTCTCTCTCTCTCTCTCTCTCTCTCTCTCTCTCTCTCTCTCTCTCTCTCTCTCTCTCTCTCTCTCTCGTTTTTCTTTTATCTGGAAAGAAAAATGTTTATGTAAAGGCTTTCTTCAGAAACAACGGACGAGCGGTGTCACATCATTTGTCTCATGTATGATGTTTGGCATTGAGCAACATCTGCGCGAGAGAAATTGCAACATCTCTCTGGAGGCGACTGCTCAGCGCTGAATATTTTGCAGCGTTTGTACGACACTGAGGCTCGGGCCTTCCCAGGTCAGTTCCAGGTCAGATGAATTAAAGAGGCCTAGTGCTTTTATTATTTCACGTGTAGGGCCATTTAAAGAATGCTCGTTGCATGCGTCCAGTGATGCAGTGCGTCTTGCAGGCGTGATCCCCCTCGACGTGGGGGTTGAAAGCCATTTATGGAAGGCTGGAAAGAGTGTATCACTGGACCTACACGGTTGCTCGTTTCTTGCCAAGGGAGGAACATTCGTTTGCGTGTGACTAGGTAATGTTTGTGTCACCAGGATTGCCGATAGAGTTATAAACGGGTTTTGTAGTATGATGATGTATTGATTTGCTCATTGTTTTGTACTAGTGGAGTATTGACACTATACTCTCTGTATTGTACGCATACGCACGCGCACACACATATATAATATATATATATATATATATATATATATATATATATATATATATATATATATTTGTTTATGCATGCAACATAAATTGTGGAGAGGGTAATAAAAGAGGTGTTGCAGAATAGGCGAAACAGAAAGATAGCAGGGCGTTTGCAGAAGAGTGTGAAGACTTTGAGCGTCTAAGGAAGGCAAGGTGGGAGTGTATTGAAGATTATGAAGCCAGCTTTCGTTCAAGGAATGAACTGTGAAAGTTTGCAGCTGCTGACATGAACTATTTGCTTAGAATGTTCCGTAAGAACAATTTGAAGCACGAGGAAAGTGGGGATAGTTAATAATGGGAAAAGGGTTAGCATGGCTTAACGGTATGAAATGGTGTATTTAAACGAAAATGGTTATGAGGTAGAAAAAGGAAAGATGTAAATAGGGCCGGTTAAATGGTATGAAGTGTTATTGGAAAGGAAGGGTCTTAGTATATATATATATATATATATATATATATATATATATATATATATATATATAATTATATATATATACACACATATGTACAATATATATATATATATATATATATATATATATATATATATATATATATATATATATTATATATATTTCTGCTGTGATACCTTGCGTTATAAAAAAACATTGAGCCATGACATATGAAGTAAAGTAAGTATAGCTTAGTTTTACCAGACCACTGAGCTGATTAACAGCTCTCCTAGGGCTGGCCCGAAGGATTAGACTTATTTTTACGTGGCTAAGAACCAATTGGTTACTTAGCAACGGGACCTACAGCTTATTGTGGAATCCGAACCACATTATAGCGAGAAATGAATTTCTATCACCAGAAATAAATTCCTCTAACTCTTCATCAGCCGGCGGCGGGAATCGAACTCCGGCCCATCGAATGACGGTCTGAAGCTCAACCAACTCGGCCAACAAAGGGCTATGACATATGAAGTACATGATCTTTTTGTTCTGTTCATTCCAAAAAGAATTGATTATGCAAATCGCGTTTGCTGGTGGCATTACACAATGGAATTTAAATATAAAAGAGAGGAAGATTGAAGATACAGAAGTATATGTTAATACTTATATTAGCGAAGCGGACATGATAATTGCCTTGTAAAAAACTGCAGTACTTCATGAATCTGTATTTTTTAGTACCTTTTTTTCGTTGTCTAATAATGGAACGGCTAACGCTCGAGTCAGTATATTACGGTAGCGTGAAACGAACGTCGATATATACGACTCCAGTATCAAACTTGCCCAATAAAGTTGTTACATAAAGTTCAATAGTTTCCTTAGAATGCCAGAAAGGCATATTTCTGGTGAGATTTAAGGCTACCAAACCTATGTTTTGGAACTTTCTTGTTGATTTATCATCTGCTAATTAAAGACATAAATCTTCTCACACTTGCGGATTTCATTAGAAGAAAAGACAGCCTGGTATTTGCTAATGATTGCTTAGAGAGAGAGAGAGAGAGAGAGAGAGAGAGAGAGAGAGAGAGAGCTCATGTGGGAAGTAGTTTCTTAAATTTGAAACTCGTGCAAAATCTGTGATTGCGTTCAGGAGCTTCTTGATTGACAACGGAGAAATGTCAGGCTTCATGTGCTTTTTGACACGTGTATCTACATTACTTAGCCTTGAATTTCAGTCACTGCATTAGTGAATGGTTCTCTCGTTTTTACGAATTTATTATGTTTTCTTTGGGCCGCGAATGACGTAGAGTTGCAGCCTTAAATGCATTTCATTAATTTTTTTAAAATTTCAATATGCTGTAATTTATTAACATACCTTGTCATTGACACCATAACAAGCGCTGCACACTGGAGTGAGGTTACCGGATATGGTTCTTCGCTGTGATTGAAACCTGGTGTGTTATATTATTGACCTTGCTTCCTATCTCCAACACAAAGGCCAATGCACGCGGGATCATATTTCTCTTGGGTATCTGACTATGTTTCCTAAGAAGTATCACATCAGCCTAGGATGTCAGTCTAAACATGAAGCAAAATGATTTACGAATTTCATTTACATATCCTAAGTGTATAGACAATCGCATACTATGTATCTAATTGATTCCGCGCTTTAAGTTCTGTTTGAATTCATTATCGGTATAAAATCTTATTTCAATCTAGTTTGGACCCTGGATGGCGGTCTGTCATCTGGAAACCTGATCGAGTTACACGCCTCTTTCAAGTTTGCAGTTGTATTTCTGTGTCGAGATCTTCAAAAGCTTTCTGGTCATCTCTCTCTTGTTAGAGATATTAGCCGTCATTTGCACTTGAAAGGGATCCAGCGTCAGACCAGGTGGTAACAGGGAAATGTGCTAAGTTCGTTACGTATTCTGTCTCCTATTTAAATATCTACATAAGGATGTAAATTCAACAGTCACATGCAACTGGCCCCATTTCCCAGGTCAAGGGTCGTATGTAGTTTGGTTATGCTTGAATATTTATGCAACCTGCTTTAACCAGTTTATATATAATAGTCTATTTTTTTTTGTCCTTATTACGTCTGATGAGCTTGGCGGGGTAATACTATAACTTTTGTTGTGATTTTTTTATCCTTTTGTTGTGATTGTTTATCCTTTCTTTCGAGGACCTCCTTTTTATTGTGAAGTTCTTTTCATACGGGGAAAGTGTCAGATGTCTACCATTCCATAGAAAACTCGCGCTTACGTATCTCTGGTTGTGAAGCTTTCTGTGCACTTTTGAGAATAAAATTGGTTCCACTTTCAGGTCTAGATTTTTGGAAGTAAAATTGGAAGCTTTCCTTTTTCACTCTACAGTTTTTTTCCTCTTTTCAAAGTAGAAATCTTTTGCCCTCTTTCCATTTATATTTGTCCTATCTAAATAGCCCGCCTCTCTCTCTCTCTCTCTCTCTCTCTCTCTCTCTCTCTCTCTCTCTCTCTCTCTCTCTCTCTCTCTCTCTCTCAAGTTCTAAAGGAAATTAAAATGCGATCCACATTTACATTTATATGAATCTAATTCATGCACTGGGAGTTACGTGAATATATTTTAAAGATGAAAAATGTATTCCTTTTTAGTTCTGTAGTCTACGTGTAGAGAACACCGGCGCATAGATGTAACATAGACAAAGGATTGTTGCACTAGCAGCATCTAGTTTCTGAAAACAGGCCCTACGTTAGTAGTAGTTTTTGGCAGTCTGCTTAGCGCTGTGTCCATTATTTTATGCAAAGCACAACTTTTGATTAGAATCCCATTCTTTCCACAGTATGTGCTGATACCAAGATTGTGCTGGCTGTTGCCATCCTGTACGGTTTCATTTGTTTTCGTAATTAAGTTAGACGAAAGACTTCACGTACACACACACACATGCATATATATATATATATATATATATATATATATATATATATATATATATATATATATATATATATATATATATATATATATATATATATATATGTGTGTGTGTGTGTGTGTGTGTGTGAGAGAGAGAGAGAGAGAGAGAGAGAGAGAGAGAGAGAGAGAGAGAGAGAGAGAGAGAGAGAGAGGGAGGTTGCAATGTTTGCAATTGTAGATTATTGTTGTCAGTCATTTGTTATGTCTAGCTCATGAGACTTCCAGGGAGCAAAAGATCTGAATTGCATATTTCTTCAGATCGTATTGAATTGCCAGAGAACTTTGCTCTCATTTCCTTTGATATGTCGTCCTTTGATATGGATTTTAAAATCTTTTTTTTTTTTTATAAAACTGGGGTGGGAGACCTTCTGAGACTTCCTTCCATGTTTTCTGGTTTTAGATATATAAAAAAAGTTGACTCAAAATGCCTTCAGAACGAATTTTTCGTGTATGGATAAAGAGAAAGACTTAGGAGTGAAAACACTCTTAAATTTTGACTTATTCTTAACCACATCGGCTTAAGACAACATGTGGAGGGAAGATTATGTAAATATGAATAAATCGAAAAAGGGAGAGGTGGGAAAAAAAAAAAAAAAGGACGGGTCGGGAAGACAGGGGAGAGAACAACCTGATAATTAATGCTGTCTAGATTTGGGAGGTAATCAAATGAATATTTTTCGTCTTTCTGAATCTTTGTTCTCCTTCAAATGGAGTCTAAGAGTTTTTTCTTCTGCTGCTGTATTTTGTGTGTGATGATAGCTGGTTTACTGTTCATGCTGGTGGTTTGCAGAGAGAAAGAGAGAGAGAAAAAAAAGTTTCTTGCCAATGTTCGAGATTTCTCACGGAAGTGACTACGAATTTGTTCTGAATAGTGTTTGGGAAGATGCTTGTATCCTTTGACGGTGTTAGTTGCACCTGACCATTTCACCTGTTCTCGGAATCTTCAGTGACTTTAGCTTCTCCAGTTCTTAATATTTTTGGGTATGATTTCCACGGAAAGCCTCGAAATCACCAAAGAAATGAACAAAAGAAAGTCTCCACCCGCATTGTGATTCGAAGGTTTGGTGCTTTACTTATATTTGCGCAGTGGGCGAAGGGACTGTATTAAGGCAATCATTGTTAAGTGGAAGGAAGGTTGAGCTTCTTGTTAGAGATTAAGCCATTAAAGAAATCCTGCAGATCCTAAATGCTTGAATATGAGAAATGAAACGTAGTTATCTTTGACAGTGAAATTATCGAAGCGTACCGAGCCCTGCAAATTTATTGGAACAGTCTAAGAGTTTGTATCGGGTAACAGCCAAGTATTTGTAACATGGATCGGAATTTTCTCCCGCCTACTTATGGGTGATCGTTATCAAGATGAATTCAATCTGTTGTCCGGTTATGAGGGTATTGCCTAATAAAAGTGCCAATTTATCTTGGGCTCTCAAGTGAAATTGGTCTTAAAAGGGCACTATGTAGATGTTTTTCAGCGCTCGGATTGTGCGTAAATGCTTTCTTTGAAAATTTCGCTAAATTGTTCAGGTGTTTATTGCGAGTTTAAAACGACAGTAAATGTTCCAACATCAGACTTTGTCAGGTTTTGATAAAGAAAGAATCAAGTGGTTTTGCCGTCAGCCCCGTTGGCCTGGGGTGTTAAACCCTAAGGGTAATTTATGTTGAGTGTTTAATCATTACTACTGAAATTGCTTTCATAATTAAGACTGGGAAACTGGATGTTTGTGATTAGACTAATCCGTTTAGAAATTATGCCTCGCACATAACATCACATCTTTCTGTTCAGCAGAACCATCACTGAATAAGTAAACTCTGGCACAGCTCCTTCGCTTACTTCATTTACCAACTAATTACAATGACGAAGAAGAGGACCTCTAGCTCTACAGTGATGAATTAATTTTCTGGCTTTAATTTAGATAGGGGAGAGAGAGAGAGAGAGAGAGAGAGAGAGAGAGAGAGAGAGAGAGAGAGAGAGAGAGAGAGAGAGTTTTGCCTCTTCCTGTTCCTTTCCGGTTAGGGCGATGGTGGTGGTGGCCACCTCAGTAATGATATATTTGCGAGGTGTTGTTGGGGTCCTTTCACAAGACCATTTCTATTTTCGTCTCTCTCTCTCTCTCTCTCTCTCTCTCTCTCTCTCTCTCTCTCTCTCTCTCTCTCTCTCTCTTTTGCCTCTGCGTAGTGGAGATAAAATGAGAAGGCGTCACCTCGGGCTGTGTTTTCATGCCACCCTCGGCCGGGGTAAGGGATAGGGCAAGGATCCCCTGTGTTCCCCCTTATGCCATCCTCTCCCGCCATTTGCCCTCTCTCTCATTTCCCCCATCCCTGTTTCCCCTCTTTCATCCCTCTCCAGTTCTTCTCGTGTGTTCTAGAAAGAGTTTAAAGAAGCAGTTTTTGTTTTTGTTGATTCGTTTTGCGAAGCTGAGGTTGTGGGGAGGGTCTGTTCTCTCTCTCTCTCTCTCTCTCTCTCTCTCTCTCTCTCTCTCTCTCTCTCTCTCTCCTGATGTTGTTATCGATCATTTACTTTTTATTCCAAAGACTGGGAAAATGGCCTGTTGTCTCTTTGATTGTAAAAACGCAATCAGTAAACATTTAAGATAATTTGTGTGTTTAATGAAACAAAAGTTGTGGATGGAGAAAAGGTGAAATGTTCAGGTGGCGTCCAGTGAAAAGGTCTGTTAATTTCTGTTTGATATTTAAAGTAAAAACCACTGTTTGATTTACGCGCTGTCGTTATTTAACAAAATATTAACTTGCTATTCGTCATGTACTGTGACCTTTTACGATTCCCGACGTGTTCTCATCAGCTGATTGCTTGACTTCCCTGTTATTTCCATGGCAAGGTGCGCACTGGTTTGTATTGGTCAAATCTCTATGTTTAGTTTTTTATCTTTTATCTTCAGTCCTTTCCGTTGCTCGATGTGCCATACCCTGCGATGCTTACGTGTATCGTTATTGAATCACCTTGCTGGTTTTTTATTCACTCATTTATGTATATATATATATATATATATATATATATATATATATATATATATATATATATATATATATATATATATATATATATATATATATATATATATATATAAAATAAAATTTTGTATATATCTGAACAGTATACTGTTTCTATGACAGGGGTAAATCTACTACATTTATAGTTTAGCTTGTGATTTGCGGAAATCCCGTGAAAACAAGCTTCCACAACATTAGATGCTTTGTATACCCAAACAGAGCTCCTGCGCAGCACGTAAAACCCCCTTATACACTTTGCGCTATTAACTTGTATCTTGTAAACACTTTTGCGCTTCCTGGATTTAGACCTTCCTTTCCAATATCTCTTTCACATCATCTTTCAAGCACATTCCGTGTCTTCCTCTCCTATATCCTCATAACATTCTATATATTGGCCTGTTTCCCTCTCTTCTCTCTACAAGACCGAACCATCTTGAAAGAGTGATTCATCCTTTCGCATGTAGATTGTGTGCAATTTATGTATTAATGTAAACTTTTTAAGATATATATATATATATAATATAAAGGAAAAAAAAAGCTGTATCCGGCATACATAGACCTAGAAAGAAATTATGATAGACTCAGTAGAGAGGTAATTTGAAGGGTGTAGAGAGTGTATTGTATATAAGTTGTTGAGAATGAGAAAAAATGTATGTGACTGAAGCAAAGCGCATGTTGGAATATGCAGACAGGAATGTGACTGGTTTGGTGTACACGTAGACCTGAGGCAAGGGTGTGTTATGTTTCCATGACTTCAGTGTGTTTATGGATGGAGTGACGCGAGCAGTTAGAGAAAGGACAGATTGTTTATGTGCAAAGTGGTAGGATAAGAATGGAAGTTGTGAATGAAATAGGGAATGGTAGATGTCAGATTCTACACATGACAAGAAATGTGAAAAATTGCAGAATGTAATTAGTTTGATATGTTTTACAAGCGGCAAAAGTTGAGAGGGAATGTGAGCAAGGAAATGGATAACAGGTGACTGGAGCAATGCATTGAATGGTGATGGAAGAAAGGAAGCTGTTGATTTGTATAGGGTTTTGGAAAGGTGACCGAACAGGCGAGTCGCAGGTTAGGTGAATCAAGAAGTCACAAGATTTGTGAAAAAATGGTTGAGACTTGGAGTATCTGTGAAAGCCACATGTGAAGGGATTGTTGAGCCAACTTTCATATAGGGAATTGACGTCAAGAAAAACTGAATGGGTGAGTAATGCGGAGATACATAGAAGAGTTGGTAAAAAGTTCAGTGTAGGTGAAAAGATCGATAAGACTGTTTTGAGACTGTTTGGTCATGTAGAAATGATGGAGGCCAGTCGTTGAATGAAAAGAGTGCATAATTTGAAAGTGACAGTAGAGGGAGTGGAGGAGAGGAAGACATAAAAACTGCTGATGAGCCTTCTCTGTATAGTAATTTAGATGCTTGGGGTAGCCGATGTTCTGCAAGTTTTTAGCACGGGGCTCTGGAGCCACTTCCCGATATGGAAAACGGTCCGGTGTTGAAGTATACATATATATATATATATATATATATATATATATATATATATATATATATATATATATATAAAGTTTATGATTAAATATATGTATCTACGGGTCTTGGAAAGTTGTCTGTTTTTGACTTCGCTAGTGAAGAGAAAAGTCATTGCTTCTTTATGATGCTTTAATGCTGATGGACGAAGTAAACCTCATGAACTTTAAAAGAGGAGAAATACAAAAATATCGCACAAAATCATTTCGTTAAGTAAAGTTTATGAGTATGTTCATTATGTAAAGTCTTAGTTATTCTTTCCGACTTGGTAATTGCGTAAGGTTTAGTCTGGCTTCATTTGAATTATGCTTAGTATTTTAGCTCCCCCCCCCAACCCTTTATTCCCACCAATCACCACAAACGCCCCACTCCCCACATCTTAAGGAGTGAGAGTCCGTGCAATAATAACACGCATTTCCCCGCTCGCTTGTCATTTGCATATCGCAAAAAACCGCGTCTTGTAACTACCCTCCCCCTCCCTCCCGCCCTCCATCCTAGAAAAAAAAAATTTCCTCTCCTTCGTTTGAGGTATTTCTGTTGCTTTTATTTGCCTTCGCTGTCAAGTTGAAATGGAGTCTCATAAATCTCCGCTAGGTTTCCTTTCCCGTCTCTTCCACTTTTTATCTCTCTCTCTCTCTCTCTCTCTCTCTCTCTCTCTCTCTCTCTCTCTCTGTGCACCGTTGTGTTTTTGCCGTCAGTAACACGTTTCTTAAGGGAAGGGACAGATCAGCAGTAGCAGTAAGGGAAACGCTGTCCGGTAAATGTAAACTTTGTGACTGAATTCATTGGGAAAATTGTCTCTCTCTTTTTTTTTTTATTGATGCTCTACCGGATGAAATTTCACGGGGTTTTGTGGGGAGGGTGAGTGGGTGGGGGGGGGGACCCGACAGAAAGCTTCATGCTTACCCGCCTTAATCCGTGACGTATTATCTGCTATCTCTGAATTTTTAAAACTTCCTTGCTGCGTCGCTACCAGGACTGCCATTTAAATAATTTTTTTCAAAGCACTTCAGTACTCTCTGCCTCTACTGACAGGCTGCGTATGTTGTTTCGAAACAAATTGTGTCGTTTTG
>NC_089769.1:23644583-23664583 GCF_040412425.1 Macrobrachium rosenbergii
GTTTTTGCGATGATAGCCCCTTACCACCTCCCCCCTCCCTCTCTCTCTCTCTCTCTCTCTCTCTCTCTCTCTCTCTCTCTCTGTGTGTGTGTGAGCGGTGCCATACACCTTCCATTGTTTCCTCAGCTCCCATCTTTCTTCGTATTTATATCTTTTCTGGTTTTCATCCGCGAACAATAAAAATTCTTTGGAACGCATCTTTCGGTTATATGTTTTTGTTGTCTTAGCTATTCCTGGAAATGTTTGGCATCTGATTTTTACTTCTTTTGTCCAGTGGCATTTGATCGATAAAGTATTTTTGTTTTGTGCTCTTGACATATCTGCGGTTGTCACTGGCTTTGTCTCGGTTAAAAAAAAAAAAAAAAAAGAGAATAGAAATACTTCTTGTCTTCTGTCGTACCTTTCTCTTAAAAGCTGCATCTTATCGACTTCTGTCATATAATGTTTGGAATTTTTTTTTCGTATTCGAGTGTTGTTAATTTCTTCTATCAGAATTTACCTCTTAGTATTCGTTCGCGATGTGTTTTTCTGTCTCTTCTTATTGTCCTTCATCTGCTCTGAAAACTTCGAAGGGAAGTCTATTTCCTTCCGGCTCGTTATCATCTATTTTCTATCTAAATATTTGTATATATATATATATATATATATATATATATATATATATATATATATATATATATATATATATATGTGTGTGTGTGTGTATATATGTGTATATATATGTATGTGTGTGTATGTATGCATTTGCTATCAGTCACTCGCTTGCTGGTACAGAATCTCTCTCTCTCTCTCTCTCTCTCTCTCTCTCTCTCTCTCTCTCTCTCTCTCTCTCTCTCTCTCTCTCTCTCTCTCTAATTTCGTATTGACAAGACCACCGAAAACTATTGCAACCATGACCACTGTTGCACCTTGCATTTCTAACAGAAAGCGAGAACCGTTGTTCAGACCACCAGCTGTGTTGTTGCACCGCTAAAGCAACATCATTTTTTTTTGTTTCTTTTTCGTCTTTCAAATTTTTTCTTTTGTGCATTTTTTTACGCTTTTGATGCCTTTGAAGGGTATGTTGATTTTGCCAAGTAATCGTGATTTTTTCTTCTACGAGTCCGTTGAATGTTATTTTTTTTTTACTGTTTGTTAATGTACATTTTTACGTGTTTTTCTTTTGAATTTACACAAAAGTGTTTTTTCCCGTTTTTTTCAGCTACTTTTTAAAATGTGTATTTCGTTTTTCCAGTGCTCTTTAAAATGTTATATTTTTGTAGCTTTTGTCAATTATCCTTTGAAGTATTTTTTGCTCTTTTTTCAGAATACTGTTTCAAGGGGTTTTATTTTTGTTAGTTACACTTTTGAAGTTTTTTTTTTTATCCTACTGTACAGTATTGCATCTGAAGTAATGAACTTGACGATTAAGATGAGCTGGAAAATTAATTCGCGCTAGGAGGCGGATTGTATTCGGGTTATGATGCTCTTGAATTATAGAAAATTATTATTTAGTAAGATGAGAATGCCATCTTAATTAGTAGGATGTCCCATAAATTGAAATATAATCGTGAAATGTTCCATTGCAAGTCCTGTGTCTGAAGGTAATCTTATGGTAGAGCTTTATGATTAAAAAAAAGTTAGCCGTTATCCATGTTAAAGTGCTATTATTATTCTAGTTTTAATTCTTCCTTCAGTTTAATGGAAACTCGAAACATCCGAATTGCTAAGAGCAGACTGTAATATATATATATATATATATATATATATATATATATATATATATATATATATATATATATATATATATATATATATATATATATATATATATATATATATATATATATATGCACAAATATATATATATATATATATATATATATATATATATATATATATATATATATATGCACAAATATATATATATGCATATATATATATATATATATATATATATATATATATATATATATATATATATATATATATATATATATATACATATTAATTTTTATCCCATACACAGTTGTTCTGTGTATTAGTAGAATTACTAACAGGACCTCATTCAAACAGATGGTATCTAATGGAGTATTTATTCAAAAAAAGTTACAAGGTTTCTTGGACAGAGTACTCATTATCAAGTATCCGTACAAGAAAGCTTGTAACTCTTTCTGAGTAAATACTCCATTAGATACCATCCAGTTTGAATGAGGTCCTGTTAGTAATATATATATATATATATATATATATATATATATATATATATATATATATATATATATATATATATATATATACATATATGTATATGTATATGTATGTATATATATATATATATATATATATATATATATATATATATATATATATATATATATATATATATATATATATATATGGGTATATATGTCTTTGGACAACAGGAGTACTATGTGATGACCTGTCAGTGGCTCTTTGCAGCAGGTGCATTTGTGCTGACATTGGAATTTGCTCCGTCAGATGCAGAGAACTATTTGATCATGGTCCAAGCACATGGAACAGCATGATAGAGCATTGAACCGATGCGCCGGAAGTGCCCAGGTCCCGGTGGGGTATGTGCTTGTGTGTGTGTGTGCGATCTCCCATGAGATATTTATGAGAGGAACAGTGACTCTCACGGGGGAGACTGCCTCGATCTTTAGTGGCTGATATGTGTTTTAGCCTGGTGTAGTGTTTGAAGAAACCGCCACTTTGAAGATACTTTATTTACGGCCATACAACGTAAGTAAAATCGGCTATTGACATTTATAGCTTTTCCAGACTTTAGAAGGAAAACCCCCGGTTGGGAAGCAGTGCAAGTGAACGATGTCTACATAGTGAATATGCCCATTTGTGCATTTTTTTCTGTCTTGAATATGTACATTCATTCCAGGTTTTTAATGTAATGAAATGTTTCTTTCAACAAGAATCGAACAGGACCGGTCGATATCGTTCTCGGCTAGCACTGTGCTTGGCCCGCGTTCGATTCTCCGGCCGGCCAGTGAAGAATTAGAGGAATTTATTTCTGGTGATAGAAATTCATTTCTCGCCATAATGTGGTTCGGATTCCACAATAAGCTGTAGGTCCCGTTGCTAGGTAACCAACTGGTTCTTAGCTATGTAAAATAAGTCTAATCCTTCGGGCCAGCCCTAGGAGAGCTGTTATCAGCTCAGTGGTCTGGTTAAACTAAGGTATACTTAACTTCGTCCTGAGAGGACGAATATTTTGGTGTTTTTACTCTCACATGTGATATGGCTTTTATTGTGGTCTTTACGACCTTATTACTTTGCTTGATGACCAGGGTGTTATTCACTAGTATTGCTTGGCATAGAATAACGACTGTGCTTGTTTGTGAAACAGTATTTCCTCTAGTTAAGTTTTCCATTGATAGGGGATGTGAATCACTCCATTTCATGACCTTGGCTTTGGTGAGTTACTTTCGTTAAATTTGTCAATAAAGTCTAGTTTTGTATATCAGTGTCTCATTTCAGTAGGCCTTTGTGTAAAGTTAGGTTAGTGAGAGAAGTTTGACAAAAGAGAAGGGATCTGCCGACCCATGGAGGAGCCACGGCTACCACAGACATCTTAATGAAGTAAGATGATTGATTCTGTCCTTAAAACAGATACACCAATACAAGATGGCCCTTCCGAACCACCCGGGCCATTAACATATATATATATATATATATAAATATATATATACAGTATATACATATATATATATTTTTTTATATAGATAAATATATATATATATTTTTATATATATATAATATATATATATATATATATATATATATATATATATATATATATATATATATATATATATATATATATATATATATATATATATATATATATATATATATATATATTGTTTATAAAATTTTATTTATCATTATACAAGTATGGAAATGCGATTTTTATAGTTTTGCCTCGTAAAAATCTTTACATATCTGTTTGTTATTGATAAATTTTTATGGCAAAGTATAGAAATTTATAATTTTACTTAATTTCAACTCCTCATATAGAACATTACTGCGGTTTTCCGGTTTTTGTCATGTTTCTGGGAACATTTGTCATGGAAACCAAGCTTATACCGACTGATCAAAGTAGGTTTACAACTTGATATCATACTCATTTTTCCCGGTGTTTTAATGTTTGATAGCTGGCATAAAGAGCCGTAAATCATAGATAGTTGGCAAGCACTTTTTCCTTTCCCTGGAGGGAAAAACATTACATTTTTAATGCACAAGCTTTTGGCTAAATTTTGATTGCAGACAATAAAAGTCTTCCTTCTCGCATAAGTTGAACTCATTATTTTATCCTTTTATGTTATTTTCTTTTTATATCATAATGTAACAGAGTATAACTTTTCACCTTTACGGTAATTCCAAAACCGTTATTCTAGGGTAAATAACTAACTTTAAGCTAAATTGTCGACGAGAAATATCGAGAATCTTAAACGCAGGCAAATGGTTGTGATGTTCCACACAGGAAATAGATATAAGAATACCTTGTTTCCCGTAGCAGGATTATTATTATTATTGCTAGTGAAAGCGTGCTAGCGAGATTTTTTATGAAGTTATACGAAAGTCCAGTTACAATTTTGCCAAAGCATCAATCATTATGACTGGTTGCATTTTTGGCCCTCAGTCAATGCAGAGTTGAAAAGTATGTTATTTCGGTACTCACCTGACGATTCTATCAGAATCTTATTTTTCGGACTTATGCTTTGTATAGTATATATATATATATATATATATATTTTATATATATATATATATATATATATATATATATATAATATATATATATATATATACATACATACATATACAGTATATATATAAGTCAAAAATAAGATTCTGATAGAACTTATATATATACTGTAAATAATATACTTTTCAACTCTGCACCGACTGAGAGCCAAAAATGCTATCAGTCAATATATATAATGCTACTAAAGCATAAGTCCGAAAAATAAGATACTGATAAAATCGTCAGGTGAGTACCGAAATAACATACTTTTCAACTCTGCATTGACTGAGGGCCAAAATATATATATAAATATTACAGATTATTATTCCTATAACCATGATGTCGTACTTATAATCTTCATGGATTCTTATGTAGCAATATAAATGAACATTGCCCTTACCATTGAACTGCTGTAGAATAGAAATGCTACATGCAAAAATGTGAAAAGGTAAGACGTGTAACTTTTTCTCTGTCCTTTGTTAAGGAGGTTTCATTTTTCTTGGAGAAAAGTCGTGTTTCTTCAAAAACTTTTTCAAGGCAGAAAATATATTTTCGCTCCCCTGTTCTTTATAAATGACATTATAAGTGTTATTGGCCAGGGCTTACTTGATATTGTTCTCGAAACGTTTATTTGCTTTGCATGTGGAATGTACAAGAGCGAGTTATTCCTCCTAAAGTATTGTGCTGTAGTTGCAAAGGGTTGCAATTTTTGTAAGTTTTTCAAAGACAGTATAGTTCATGAATGCTGGACGTAATAAGCGGAAATATAATTGAAAAACTCATAAAAGTTGCAACCCTTTGCAACTACAGCACAATTCTTCAGGAGGAATAACTCGCTCTTGTACATTCCACATGCAAAGCAAATAAACGTTTCGAGAACAATATCAAGTAAGCCCTGGCCAATAACACTTATAATGTCAGTTATAAACAACAGGGGAGTGAGAAATATATTTTCTGCCTTGAAAAACTTTTGAACAAACACGACTTTTCTCCAAGATATCTGAAATGATTTTACACTTAATATGTTTTTGTTTCTTATCTGCGTCGTAAACTGAAATCTCCTCAACAAAGGATAGAGAAAAAGTTAAACGTCTTACTTTTTCACCTTTTTTGCATGTGTATGTATATATATACACACCGTGTATATATATACACTATTATATATATATGGCTATGTATATATATATATATATATAATTTATGTATATATATATATATATGTACAGTATATATCCATTCATATATCCATGTATGTATATGTAAGTGTGCATGTGTGTATGGTCCTCAAATTGTTATTAGTAGCTTTCTCGTGTACCAAGGAAGGGTATCACATTTCACTCCTTGGCGAAAACGGGCGGATGGGCATACCCCATTGAAAACCCATTATGCCTCTCTAGGCTTAGGTTATAAATTAAGTACTTGACAGTTAGACGGCAATGGACAGAGCTAAGGCTAAAAGGGGTATGGGATATCTGACATTTTAATACTTTCCAGTATTAAGCCACGATTAACCCATTAATACTGAATTTGATGTACCTTGGGAATAATTTGTCCTCAGAGAGAACCTGAACGCGTGCAGTAAGTCTACTGTTACCCTAAAATTTATGGGTTTGCATCCCGGTTGAGGTTGGTTCTTTGTGGACTCGGCTATCAAGAGTACATCAAGTCTGTTGCTGAACGCGTAACAGCTCTAAATGGCATTGGTTTGAATCTTGGTTAGGGTAGGTGAACTTGCCAGCTTTCCCATTTGTAATTCGAAACTCACTGAGTGTTTATAGCTTTATATATACAATATATATATGTATATGTACATATATATGTACTGTATATATACGTGATATATATAATTTATATGTATATGTATATTTCTAAAAATATGTATACACCGTGACAATTTTATATTCACGAATATTAAGCCACAAACCCTATGTATATAAATTATTCCCAAGTTATAGGGAATTGGACATTAAACGACATTTGTTCCTTAATAATCATGAATATAAAAAATATCACTGTATAGACGAGTGAAGTTCATAACTAGTCAAGTGATACAGACTTACCAATCTGCCAATCAGCTATCAAGGTAGAGATGATTTTAAGTACGGAACTTTCGTTCGACTGGCATATGGACAACAGAGTCCATATCAACATATCTCTCTTGATTGCTCAGTGGCATAAGTCCCTGACTGACCATCGTTTCTGAAGCAGGTATCAGTTCGAATCCTGCCGCGGGACGAAGCACGGATCATATATAATCTCTTGGGTGTAGATTTTTCCCAAGGTGTTGTGATTTGGGTATTAAACGATATTTGAGGCTTAATCGTGAATTATATATATATGTATGTATATATAATATATATATGTATATATACAATATATATATATATATATATATTATATATATATATATATATGTATATATATATATATATATATATATATATATATATATATATATATATATATATATATATATATGTATATATATATATATTGCATTCAGAACAATGCATGTAGATATGTACCTATGAATATACAGTGTGTGAGTTTATGCGACCATTTTTTATGTATGAATCTGCATGCGTCAAAATACATTACGACGATTATTAAGAAAACTTTGCACTTCTGTTCCTAATGAGGTTCTGGATGTTTGCATTTCTCTTTGGCTGTTTTTGTCGAGCGATTTGCTTCTTATGTAAAGCCCTGTTTTCCCCCAACACTATTGCTGGTGCTTGACTCATTGCTGTCGTCGTCAGTAACCTCTGTTTAGCACCAAGTAAGTGCCCTGATTGTGCTTTTTGTGCTTGCTGACTTTGGACAAGTTGATGACCCGAAGGAGGAAAATATCTCATGACTCGACAAGTCTTGGAAACGGCGTGGGTCGGGTTGCGAGCTGAGGTTTGGTGGTGGTCGGTGTCTGCCACCCGTTATAGAGAGCACTGGGCTTACACTTGGAAGTTGGTAATTTGGCTGAGATGATGAGGTCATGATGCTGACTTCTATAATGGCATCGAGGTGATGTTGGCGATTTGTTTAAAAGACGTGCGGGTAATGTTGATGACATGTTTCAGAACAACGGGATGACGTTGGCGGCATGTTTTCAGATGTGATATGACCTCTCCACTCTTTGGGACAATTTCGTTCGTTTCATTTACTGTTATTAAAGAAAATGATAGGCACCAAGAGGTCAAGTCACTCTCTTGACCGTTTTTCTGCCTAGGCAGCAATTCGTATTTAGTGATTATAACCTAAAATTTTGTGCTCAGTATGATTTTTATTGCTGCAGGAAAGGAAAATGAAAATGGTTTCTAAGCTAATTGTAATATGTAAATTAATCAAACTTTTTTTTTAATTTCGATAATCGTATATGTTGAACACTTGCGCAAGTGTTGCTGTTAGATACGTATCGCATTACATTGTCATATATATTACATATGTCAGTATATATATATATATATATATATATATATATATATATATATATATATATATATATATATAATGTCTATTTCCTATCAGCTGCAGTCACTATTAACACCCGAGTATAAAGCCACGTTGAAAGTATTACCAGCATTCTTTAGCCAATGTTAACTAAACGGGCAACTAAGTAAGGATCTCTTGGTCAATCTGATCAGAGAAAAATGCTCCACTTTGAGACATTAGGAGCGTTTTCATAGATTTTTTTGTGGATAGTTTAACCTTGGTGGCATTAACACGTGGCCCGCTCACAGAATCATGCACTCATATACACTCAGTATATACGTATATATATATATATATATATATATATATATATATATATATATATATATATATATATATATATATATATATATATATATATATATATATATATATATATATATATATATATATATATATATATATATATAGAGAGAGAGAGAGAGAGAGAGAGAGAGAGAGAGAGAGAGAGAGAGAGCGTGCGTGCGTGCGTGCTTGGAATAAACATAGAGTCCTTATTTTCTTTCGTGATTTAAGGGTGACAAAGAGGTCAAGCAGATGAGACCTGTTGTCAGAATCTCTTTAGCTAACGAGCGGAAAAGAGGTTTAAAGATGAATTGGCAGTGGAAGAAAAGCAGCGGGCTGCTGGTCCTTCTGGTGTTGGTTGCGGTGCTGCTGCTGCTGCTGCTGCTGCTGCTGCTGCTAATGCTTATTAGCTTGAGGGGAGGGTGTTTGCAAAGCTTGTGGTTACGTAGTACTGTACCTTTATTTTAATCTTTTTGTTTGTTTGTTCGACTAATTTGTTAACATGAACGAATTTGCTTTCTTTTATAAGGTTGTGGTATTTTCGATAAAGTTATGTTGCTTAGTGAGGTATTAAAAATGTTTGTGTTTGTTTTGTCATATTTTATGTGTTTGTGTTGTCTTCTGTTGAGCTTTGCAGTGTTTGTCGTTGATAAGGATGTGATAATCATGTCAAGCTTATATTAGGTGACAGTTGTAGAAAATTCTTAATGTTTGTATTGTTCCGCTGATTTTTGTCATCCCTGTTTTTGTTTTCAGTTTCCTTTTAATTAGCAAACATCTTAGAATAATTAATTTCATATTTTATAGCAAAGTAGCTTAAGTTTGTAGGCTTAGTTTCCATAGTCGCGTAACAAATTGCATATTCGTACTTTTAATTATTTATTGTAGGAGACCATAGGGCAAGCTGTAGGAGGTTTATTACAAACTGATCATCAAGTGATTCACCTGCGACTCTTGCTAAGTCTAATTAGGATGGAATCCGAACCATTTTACATCAAGGCGAATGGATGAGTGAATGGCTCCATCGACCATTATAGTTTTACCAAAAATTAAACAGATTTTATGGAACTGATTTTGAATTGTTAATGAATATTGTAGATCAAACAAAAGTTCATCATTTACCCGGGTCAGTTTGATACGAATAGATTTTTCTTTCCTACTGCGGTCATTATCATCTTGAATATTTTCATGAGTCATAATATATTTTCAGCTTGCTGATACAACCTGAAAAATGAAATAAATGATACAGACCCATAGCAACTTTTCGTATTTTCAATAAATATAAACGTCCCACTTAACTGTTGAGAAGCGTGTACAAGGCAGTGCTCTTTGATATGAAAATAAGTTTTGTAGGCTAAGATTACGAAAAGGTTTCGCCCGAAGTCGATGAGCAAATTTCACCAAACTTATCAACGATTAGTGTATTTTATTTTTACAGTCACTTTGTAACTGAAGTTGAAGATTGTGTACAAAGCTAAATCGGATTCGCAACCATCATTGATGGAACTTAGTCAGGTTAACATACATTTCTTTCAAGTACTGCAATTTATAACTGGGTTAATTGTTTATGTGTAAACGTTATTAGACATGATAAACTGCGAAGGTTAAAAACGCCTCTGCTCCACCTTAAAGGTCTGTTCTCAAAATGAAAGACTGCCCGTTAGAGTTAGAGTTATGATTGGTTTAAACTTTAAAGAATAATTTTAATGTTCAAGTTTCTGTTTTAAAGGTTGCTTTAAAAACATTTTGTATTCATGTGATGTAAACACTGATAATGCTTATAAAATGTAAATATTACACCAAAGTTTTTTAACCTTTGTGAGAAATTTTGTCTCGGTGTGTTCTGATTTCAAGTTTTTATTGCAATATATGAAGCGTGTTTATATAAATCTGAAGAAAATTTATGCGTAAGTCAATCTCTGTTCGGTTTTAAAGTTTGCCTCTATACCTGATAAACGTCCATACAGAAGATATGTTATGTTCATGAAAATGCCTAGGTTTTATACATATTATAACAGGAATTTTGTACCCTAATTATCAAAGTTTGGAACTAGAGATAGAAAATATTTGCATTTGAAATCAGAGAAAGGTAAGTAAGTTCTAAGGTTATTTTAGATGCCGTCCGCCAAAGTAGGAATATTGACGTTCTGTCTATTATCAGTTTTCTTCAGAATCTAAATCCAGGTAAAAGATGGAAGGACTTGCGTTATCAAGATCGGACCCAAAGTTTGAAGACTTTGTTTTGTTTGTTTTTTCTCCTGCTTTTATATAACGCTAACGGGTTTCCATGTCTTTGTAGAATTTGTTCTTTTGCCAGTGTTTTTGTTTATGGTGCTTTCCATTTAATTTTCATCCGTGTAATTTGAAATTTGTGGTTAGCAGCATCGTTTGTTGGTCAGGCCTCCCCCTTTGTCGATAATATATCTTATTTATTCAGATCTAAGTTTTATAGATTTCACGTTAAAAAACGTGTACATCGATTTTCAATCTCAGGTAAAAAAGTCAGATATGCTTTGTTGGGAATGTGTAGAGATCGCCTGCCGCATTCGTTTTGGGGCGAATGTTATTGGGGGGATTACGAGGATTTCGAAGATTCTGCATCCCGTTGCTGTTATGCGCGATTTTATTCATTCCGTTTTATCATTACCATTATAGGAATTAAAGTGATTGCGCATTCTGTAATCACAGGGTAGGGTATTGGTGATATGGGGCTGTATCTGTCTTAATTGGGGTGTGACAGATTTAAATTTTGCCTGTGTGCTGTTGGTGTCATTTTTTTTTTCCTCTTTTCTCCGGCAGGGATATTGTAGCTATGCTAAAGAAGGATACTTTGTTTCTGTTTTAGTTGAAGAGTACGTTTGAGGAACTGCAGTTATTCTGTCTGTTGTGGTTGGGCACTTGACGGTGAAATGCCCATTGCTTCTTAACCGAGGGAGTGGCATTGAGGAAGGGGGACCGGCTGTCGAAATTATTCTGTCTTTGACAGAGTAAGTCTGTGTGATGTGAGTCAATCTCCTTTAGCAAGGATCTTTCGTGGCCTTTCATCTTCAAGGAGCGAGCAAAGGAAATTGACTGTCTTCTGAAGCCACTTCATTGGTCTTTAATCTTGCATGACTCGTAGGAGTGATATGGGACCGATGAGGAATTCCTACCCTCCGGGAATTTGAGGTCACTGAATAAAGGAAAGGGATCCTGAGCTTTTCTTTTGTGTGTTAGGGAGGTAGGAGGAGCACTTGAAATGCATAGAAGAAATTGCTAGTCATTGATCTCAATCGGAATCGTATAGATGATGAAGGAATATGGGAAAGAGGCGAAACGAAAAAGAAATTGAAATTTTCAACCACTAGCCATCTCCTCTTCCTCCTCCACCTCCACCTCCACCTCCACCTCCACCTCCTCTTTCCACCCACTCCCTCCATACCCTTCATCTCACGATAGAATGTCATGCGATCTGATTTTATCTGCTCTGAGTAATCTTCCCAAAGGCTGGAATTGTGCGGTATCCGGACTAGACTGGAGCGTGAAAGGGGAAACGTTGCCTTTCGGGAAATCCATTCCTTAGTTGGTAATACATCTTGGGAGAGATCTCTTTGAAGAATGAATACTAATGGGAGGGAAAACACAGATCTCTAGGGGTCCGGAGATCTGGGCTGGGGTCGCTAATGTGCCTAACAAGGTGAAGAAATGTTTAGATATTCTCTCTCTCTCTGTCTCTCTCTCCCCCTTTTATTCGTGAGTGATTTTTTCTCATTACTTAAGGCCTATAGGTCGTAGGGCTTGATTTTTTTTTTCAGATTGTGATATCCAGTAGCCATCCTCAAGGTGAGGGACCTTTTTATATTCTAATAGTCTACCAAAATTAATTTTGTTTTATGAAGTACGTTTTTTCAGTTTATTTATATTAATTTTGATATCTTTTCGCTATGATTTAGATGTTTAGCAGCATGACGATTGTGAAAATTTTAGCATTTTACATTTTTCATGGTGAAAGAAATAGAAGTTACAGATAAGCACATGTATTTTAAAAGATGACAAAAATGGAAAAATTTTAAGCTTCCTGTTTACCATTCGTAGAGACAATAATTGTATGGTTTTTAATCTGCGGAAGGAATGCTTGATAAAGAATGCATATAATGAAGATGCGGTACTTTAGGAAGCTTCCTTGCATGAAAATTCAAGGGGCGACCTTCAAATTACACCCTGAAGCAAAACACGACTAGAATATGAGGTTCAGTGGCAAAAATAACAGAAAAAAAAACAATAAAAATGTGGAGATAAGGTACTGTTCGAAAGAGGCAAGTAAACAAAATATTAAACTAAAGGATATTGCGAGTAAATAAGGCATTTAAGACGTAACGGACTTAACAGTAATTCTTTAAGCTTGTAAAAAATGGTTGTGGTAAAAAAAAAAAGAACGAAGTCGTTGTTATATCATGCAGGTGATTTACCATTTGTTATGGGAAACAAAGATTCCTTGATAAATCAGGACTTTGTAATGTCTCCAAGTGCATTTTTGATTAATTAACATGCTTCTTTTCATATTTATTTAGACGTTTTCATGTTTTTAGATTTTGTGTCACTATTTTAATATTTCCATGTATTTTTTTCTAGTTTCATGTATTATTGTACTTCTTGGCCTAGTTATTTCACAAGATATCAAAATATTTGGATATCAGTGTTCCCAAATAAAAGGAAGAGTTTGCTGTGCAGTTTTGGGAAATGATAATCTTCTTAGACGCAAACTTTTACTGCAAGGTAATTTGCTCAATGATTTGCGATGAAATCACCCCATGTGTCTCATGAATGACCTTCATAGGTTTTAGTAAAAAAAAGCTGTCTAACGTTTTCACAGAAGCGTTAGGATTTTTTTTTTTTTTTTTTTTTTGCCGCAGTGGAGAGCGATACTTGTGGACAAACACGTCTGTATGCTGCTTCTTTATTGCTCGTAATTGCAACGTTGTGATTGATTCATCTTCGTTCTTTCAGGTCATTGGTGACTACTGTGTTCATTGTAATTGATATCTGTTTTCGGAATAACTGATTACTATTGGACGATACACTGTAATTGATGTCCATTGCAGAATATTTAGATCCACTCAACAAAGGTGTATTCCTTTGATAAGCAAGTTTTAGACTTAGAATTTAGTTGAGCGAATTCCAAGAGACCATTCTTTAGATTGCGGGCAACTGATTCGTTCAGTTGACGAAAACGAAAGGAATTGTTAATAACACCTGAGGGTAAAAGGATGGGAAAGGTCTTGTGAGACTTTAGTGACACTTATGTCAATAAGGCTGCAAATAGTTTTACATCGTTGCATATTTATTGTGCACTTATTTACCAGAATTGTATTTTGCAACAAAGCCTCCTCGATCTGGTGTAGGTGTTCAGAGAGTAGCTGTGTTATTTGGAGGGGATTATGTGAGTGGATGAAGTGGCAAGCTTCACACCCCTACTCATTTTTTACCGCTATGCAGTGAGTATAACGCAGTAGTGTGTGTGTGTGTGTGTATATATATATATATATATATATATATATATATATATATATATATATATATATATATATATATATATATATATATATATATATATATATATATATTAAATAAATAAAATTGTAAATTGCCACTCGCATTAATAAATTAACTTATGATTGTTGAATGAATTGTATCGTAAGAACGTTGTTAGTAATGTCATGCCATCAATACACTGATTTGTGTTGACAGAGTTATAATATAACACACTGGACAGTCTCAGGTGTATGTGTCAGAGGTCATTGGAAATTTGTTTACGGTTCTGGTGTGCAGCTTCGGAAATAGGAGTTAGGAGGGAGTATGGTATGACGTCATCGTCCTCCCATCACTTTGAAGTGAAACAGACGGATCCTGACTCCCTTCCCCCTGCCCCAGTCCCCTACCCGCCTCCCTAGTTCTCCATATTTACCATCCGTTGTTGGAAAAACAAACTTTTTAAACAAACGCTGTGGCATTGTATTGGACGAGACAATAAGTTATTGTATGTTAAAAGGCGCACTGCTGCTGTTATTGTATTGTTTAAAGGTGGTCTCGCTCCCTTTGTTTTTGTACGGAGATGGTAAGGCTGCCTCCGTTGCTGAAGGCAATGGAGATGCTGGGCGTGTGGAGAGAGTCAAGAAAAAAAAAAAAATTAAATAAACAAGAATTTAAAGGAAGGCTGCATGAAGATGGCGGGACAGAAGAGAGAATGGTTCATTTAAAAGAAAGGTCATTGGCTAAATGAGCATTTATAAAAAAAATTAGATAAAGGTCAAATGGAAATGACAGATTAACATTACTTATGATGATGTTCTCTTTGCTGAATAAACGTAAATGGTAGGTTTCTGCGGGAGAGTTCTCTCTCTCTCTCTCTCTCTCTCTCTCTCTCTCTCTCTCTCTCTCTCTCTCTCTCTCTCTCTCTCTTCTCATCCGATTATAAACCGAAGCTTGAGGTGTACATTTACATCGTGAACTAGACTAATAATCGCAGTCTTAAGCGTTATTCCAGTCATGTCCCTGTGATACAAAATAGCAGTATTATGGATTGTTTTGAATTGGCAAAAAAGATTGTGCTATCGATGTTATTAAATTATTATTCGTGTTAGCGTGAATGTCATCGTTGTATGCTTGGTAATGAAAGCATTTGCATACGTCTCTAAGAATTTGAAACTACTATTATTATTATTATTATTATTATTATTATTATTATTATTGCTGTTGAGTATGATAGTTTTTATAGCATATTCCAACAAATATAACGCCGCCATTTTTCATTTACCAGCGAGTTCCTTCCTGTTGACCACGCAAGAGATAAATATGTGCCGCCGTTTATGGTAATATCTTTGTTTTTCAATTATGCGAACTGCCGAGTAATGAAAACCCGATTCTTCATAGCAGAATTTCATATCAAATTGAAATTAGGAACGTTATTTCATTGATTGTATTTTATATGAACGTGGAAGTGATAAGCCTCACTCACTCGCTCTGTTGAGTTCTTAGGCCTCATTGTGACCCTGTGCTGACCCTCTGATAAGTGCAACTGGCTTCATTCATGTTTTATGGGAGGCGTTAAATTTTTTTTATAACTGTTTCTTAGTAAAATAAATAGTCGAGGTGTTCAGTTGTGATTGACAGCTTTACTGTGATTCATTTGAACAGGAGGCATGCCTAAAATGTCATTGTTTTACAGCATATGATAAAAATAGACCCGATTCGTCGACACTGGTTATGTGAATACAATTGTTGGTGGGAAATTCTTACTGAGAGCATTTAAACTTCGAGTTTTGCCGCAATCATACGAAACTACTGTACGTGATCATTGTGCCTCAACAGTTTGTAATAAAACTCGCCAAAAAAAAAAAGGTCATTTGTGAGGTTGACTGACTGATCGTTGTATACTGGGGCTTCAGCTTCCAGGGTCGCTGACGCCGTTGAATGAGTACGGTGCCTAAAGAGTACAGTAGATATGACCTCGGCACTGATGCTGCTTTCTGTTTCTCTTCATATAGAAAATTAGATAATCCTTCTTTTGATCTGATGACATCTGTTTGTCCAGTATGCGAATTCCTCCCCCGAACCCCTTTATCTGTTTACAGAACCTCGTGATCTGTTGGCTATGGTGCGGACTAGAGTTCGATTTCCAGGCAAAAGGTCAATTTCATTGTATCTCAGGTGACCCGTACTCTTGATAATGTGCCTTGTGATTATTCAACCTTGATGGGTCCAAGCATGTGTGGAAAATGGCATAGGGCCCAACAGTCTCATCCTATATATACATGTATAATTTGTATGTATGTATGTATATATATATATATATATATATATATATATATATATATATATATATATATATATATATATATATATATATATATTAAGTGTGTGTGTCTAAGCATACATATTCTACATACTCTTGCATGGATACGCATGTGCTTATACATACTAAGTTTACGTTTAACAATATATTAATTGGATAATCCGGCAGCACCTAGTAGTCTCTTATGTTGACTCGAACTGGCGTAGCCATCGTGTTATTGAACTGCCGTGCACGGGCACAAAGCCCTCGAGCAAAAAAATTTGCGTTAATACAATACAGAAGATCAAATGGTGATGAACTGGTCTTGTCTGTTTTAGGAGGAGGCCTTGTTATTCATTGCCGGGAATAATTAGTGTTTGTGTGTTCATTTTCGGGATGCTGGACACCATGTGTCCGGTTATGGAATGTGGTCATTTATTAGAATGATTGGCCAAATGCCGTTTGATCTTTTGTTTATTTGAAATTGCACGATAGCTGTTATTGGAACCGAATTATTGGGGTTTCGCTTTGCAGGCAGTGCCCTGCCTTTGGATTAAGGAAGACACTTCGGAGCGAATACGTTTTAAAAGGCGCCGTCATATCACGTTGCGCCAGGCACACTGCCACTAAACAGCCTCGATCGAACTCCTCGTTATAACTGCGATAACTTTCGGTAGATCGAGTTTGTTCGAGTTTGGAAGACGCTCCAGAATTTGTTTTTCCAACTTCCGGTGCGGTGGTCGGTCGATTCGCTTCTTATACGAAGTGTTGATTTTCTTGTTTTGCCGTTTTTCTTCATTGCTGACTTATCAAGAATGATATTTATGTGGTTCACTTATTCAATAATAATATTGTTTAGCAGTAAAGCGAGTGTAACGATTATATATATAGCCCATGTTGTTGCACCGATTCGTTTAGTGTGTGTGTGTGTTTGTGTGTGTGTGCATGGATGAGGAGAGAGTACTGCTGGGCGCAGTTTTCTTTCAAGGTATCGTATGACAGCTTTTGGCATGCTTTTGATTTTGAACGATGCAAAACACTGCAGTGCTGGCTAATTTCAGGCGGAGTATTGTATGTTAAACTCCTTAGACTCCAAGGGTCCTTTATTTTCCCTTGTTTCGATTTGTTTATCCATTGGCCAAATTTCCCTGAAAATAGATAAGGGAAAAGATTTTGTCCATGCCTCTATGGTTACTTTCTTGCTCATATCCGATATATGGCATTGGTTAGCGGAAACAAATTCTCGAAGAACCTGCCCCCTCCCTTGTTTTTTTTGTCGGACATTTATTTTCTGTAGTAGCCTACCTCCAAGACCATGCTTCTTGGGGAAATGTTCTTCCATGTTGTTAGGGGCGCGTCGTACTTGATGGAATTTTTTCAGCATTTAATGAATTTTTCAAGGCCTTTATAAAATTTGAAAAATAATGAGCTGAAACTTCCGTTTCTTATACAGCGAAGGCCCATTAATTTAAGAGAAATAATGGGTTTCTTGTAAGGGGTTGATAATAATAATAATAATAATAATAATAATAATAATAATAATTAGTCGACCCAGAAATATACAGAGACAGGAGAATGAAAAACAGAACAGAGGAATGGCACAACAAACCAATACACGGACAGTACATGAGACAGACAAAAGAACTGGCCAGCTATGAAACATGGCAATGGCTACAGAGGGGAGAACTCAAGAAGGAAACAGCAGGAATGCTAACAGCGGCACAAGAGCAGGCCCTAAGAGCCAGATATGTCCAAAGAACAGATGGAAATAACATCTCACCCATATGCAGGAAGTGCAATATGAAAGACGAGATCATAAACCACATTGCAAGCGAATGTCCGGCGCTTGCACAGAACCAGTCCAAAAAGAGGCATGATTCAGTAGCAGAAACCCTCCACTGGAGCCTGTGCAAGAAACGCCAGCTAGCTTGCAGTAATAAGTGGTACGAACACCAACCTGCGGGAGTGATAGAAAACGATCAGGCAAAGATACTCCGGAACTATGATATCAGAACAGATAGGGTGATGCGTGCCAATAGACCGGACGTGACTTTGATTGACAAAATCAAGAAGAAAGTATCACTCATTGATGTCGCAGTACCTTGGGACACCAGAGTAGATGAGAAGGAAAGAGAAAAAACTGATAAGTATCAAGACCTGAAAATCGAAATAAGAAGGATATGGAACATGCCAGTGGAAATTGTACCCATAATCATAGGAAAACTAGGCACGATCCCAAGATCCCTGAAAAGGAATCTGGAAAAACTAGATGCCGAAGTAGCTCCAGGACTCATGCAGAAAAGTGAGCTACTAGAAACAGCGCACATAGTAAGAAAAGTGATGGACTCCTGAGAAGGCAGGATGCAACCCGGAACCCCACACTATAAAAACCACCCAGTCGAATAGGATGACTGATAGACAAAAAAAAAAAAAAAAAAAAAAAAAATAATAATAATAATTATTATTATTATTATTATTATTATTATTATTATTATTATTATTATTATTATTATTATTATTATTAAACATGTTCATGCTTACTTATGGAACACACTGACGAGACCATGAAATTGCCAAATACGCTTCCACAGAATGCAATGCACGTACTTGAAGTGGTTAGAGAAATATAGGAGCTAGAAAGAGAGGATGACTTAAATGATTCTGGATGCAAGAAAGACTGAAGTATAAAAAAAAGGGTTTTAGTTGAAGGTCTAGAGAAAGAAAGGTTCTTACGATACTAATTATTTTTGATTCAGTAGATTTATAAACATTTAACAATAGTTTTGAAGTCGCTCTTTTTTTTGTTTAGGGGCGAACGAATGTATTTTTTTTTAAGGGGCGAACGAGTGTATGTGAAATATAAACACTTACACACAAGTGAACAAACACACATCTATATATGTGTGTATGTATATAAATATAAATATACGACGAAATTATTATCAACTAAAAAATTCCCCTTCGGTAACATATATGAAAATATATTATTTCCGAGGTAGAGCGAATTGGATATTAAAGGACGTTTGTAGCTTACTGCTTGTACGTGTATATCTATCACGGTGATGTGATAAAAAGTCATAATATGGCTGCGTGCGACAAACGCACTACATGGTCAGCATGGCAGAGGTGGGTTAATATCGACTCTAAATACGAATGCCTGAGTTCGACCGGGATTTGTAGATGGGAGCCGATATTAACTTATACCTCACTTGCTGGCCGTGTGGGTAAAGGCGTCCACTGTAGTCCTGAGTTCTTGTCCTTCGTTGGTTCGAGCCCATGGGACGACGAACTTATTATCAACTAAAAAATTCCCCTTCGGTAACATATATGAAAATATATTATTTCCGAGGTAGAGCGAATTGGATATTAAAGGACGTTTGTAGCTTACTGCTGGTATATGAATCACGGTGATGTGATAAAAGTCATATATATATATATATATATATATATATATATATATATATATATATATATATATATATATATATATATATATATATATATGCTATATGAATTGATTTTAATTTTGTCCGATAAACAGGTTGCAAGCGCTGATAAACTGTTGCAAGTGTGAGAGCAGAAGACTTCATGTTGTTGGTGGTCATACGTTTAAAAGATGCAAGAGAAACCAGGTGAAAGTTTAGTCCGGGTCACACCCAC
>NC_089769.1:23669583-23677083 GCF_040412425.1 Macrobrachium rosenbergii
TGTTTAAATCCTGTCTTTCATAACCTCTTAGATTAGGTCTTTTTTTCCTTGTTTGCGAGGAGAAGCGATCCTCTTCTGGGATGTAATTCAGCGGAGCAAGTTTCTCGTTTTTTGTGTTACCTTTTTCCAGGATTCTCTCCAGCTTCGGTTTTCGGCTAAAAGTGTAAAATAGTTGGAAGTTTGTGTCTTCTAAATATCGCTTTTTGTTTCACTTGCTTCAGGTTGCTTCAGAATGTTTTGTTCCGCGGAAGATATTTATTTGTTTTCCTTCCTCCCTGATGCCTTTGCAAGCTATATCCAGTTCTCTTTCTTTATCTCACGGCGAGGGAAGAAATCACAGGTATTTTTTATATTTATGTTTCCTTCGATATTTATTTGACGTATTTTTGCTGCACAGCATCGAACGTCAGAGTGTTTCTGTGCTTTTATTGCAGTCGATGCTAATCTGATTTATACCAACGTTACAGCGTCAGTAGTTTTCTTGTAGCCTTCTGCGATATCAGTAATTCGTATGCAGGTACGTTAAACTGCCATCACATCTTCAGAAGTCAACAGTGCCGATCTTGGTCGCTAGCTGTGATGGATGTAAGTATTTATTATAAGCATCTTGGTAATTCGGCCAAAGAGGTTATCGCTTTAGCTATGTTTGTCTGTCTGTCTGTCTGTCTGCCTCTAACTGGTAGCAGTTTTGGTGAAAACTAATAAATGGGGTTATAGAAAACGTTGTGAAATAATTTTTAAGTGACGTTACTGGTGGTTAACTTTTTGTGGGTCTCGATGAAGCGTTGATACGTTTTTCTTCGCCATGAAAATTATCTGGTGGTAGTCACCCAATGAAAGTTTCCACCAATTATCGTGAAAATCAGTTCATCTGTTCTCAAGATATTTTGTTAAATCCCAGAAACAAAGATGAGGTTTAGGAAAGCAAATCTGTTAAGGGCTGGCATTGGCGAAGGTACGAACTCTTTGGGCGACCCTGTCCTGATGACTCTTTTCTGCCTTCTTGGTGAAGTTGTGAAGATTTGTGACCATGCAGCTGAATTAGGAGTCTTTTATTGCTATTAAGACAACTTAACCTAGAGTCCCAACGATACTGATCAATATCATTCTACGCGTGTATGAGCTAATATATTCATTCAAGACTGGCAGTTGCAGAAGTTTACTGTTTGCTGAATTTTCTTGTTTCTAAAGCAATAGGGTAAGGCTAAAGAATCACGGCTTATTGAAGTGTATAAATGAATATACCACAGTGTGTTTTAATTGCACGATAAATCGTTAACCTTTACATAATGTATATGTTTATGTGCAATTACATAAAAAAAAACATTAAGCCGTATCCTCTCACAGGGGATGGGAAAGAGAAAAAGCAACTTATTCGTTAGTGCAACATTCGTACTTTTACCTTCTATCAGGTTAGTCAGTTAAACTCATTGCAAAAGTGGCTGTTAACGGTATTCTAAGGCTCCATACTCCAAGGTAGAGGAGAACAATGTACCCTATGGCTCAGGAACTCACAATAAAAGGTTGTGGACCTCCGGTGGGAGGAAATTCCCACTCAGTGGCAGACCAGTATCACGGGAAAAGAAAAATAATTGCAGTCACCCGTTATTCTTGGCGTGAAAGTTACAAAATGGCCAGAGACATGGGGCCTGCAGACGCGCTCCATGTGTTGATGTGTAAGAGTGAAAAAAATGTAAAGGATATATTGAGATAAATGTATATGCACATACACGAACTTGGTCTTATCATTCAGGCAATCAAGCATTAAAATATAATATTTGTGTGCATTTATATTCATGTGCACCTGTTTTTACAAACATACGCACAAATATATATATATATATATGCATATACATAAAAGTACACACACATGTATATATTATATATATATATTGTTTATATGTATGTATGTATGTATGAAACTTAAATACCCACATATAATTTAAACTTTTTGCAAAGCCTTTTAAGGATATCCATTCATAAGTTAATAAGCCCGCACTGGAAATATCCTAAATCAAATGGCTCTTCCGTGCCTTGACTCTATAATAATAATAATAATAATAATAATAATAATAATAATAATAATAATAATAATAATAATAATGAATATATTCAGTCTAGCATTACCTTATTGGATTATGGGAAACAAGATAATGGCTTCATATATATTCAGCCTCAACGACATGGGCCGTTGTAAAGATCACGCAACTAAGTGAATCCTTTCCCACCTAATTGGATGGTCCATTAACTTCTGCCCGAGAAGAAGAAAAAGAAGAAGAAGAAGACGAAAGTTTAATGTGAAGTAAATTATTCCAAAGTTTGAACCGACCGCACTTTTTCTCCCTTTTCATTTTTAACTGCTATGGAGAATGAGCATTACAAGGTCGCTCTGCAAAAGTTACGTGGAAGGTCTTCGTATCATGTAGAACTACTTAATAACAGCGGTTGATACTGGTAGTGAACTTGATGAAATGTTAATACCAAATTTTTTCTAAATAATGATAATATTCATTTGAATGAATGTTAGACATTCAAGTTATTGGCAGTGTTTTGAAAGCATATTGAATAATTGTAATGCTGAATTCTTGTGAAATTGGTTAACATTAAATTGTAATGAATATTTGTTATGTGCATTTCATCTTATATAATAACATCTGATCTGTGTAACTTGTTTATTTGCTTCGAATTCCTTTTATTTATTAACGGCATGGCGTTCATCTGTCATTGTCATTAAAATCATAGTCCTTTTCATTGTTATAATATTACGTCTTATTAATTTTCCATTTAGTTATTTAATCATTATTCGTTCAGTGAAATAATTAGAGAAAAACCCTTTGGAATTGCAGTAATGTTGGAGTAAAATTTGAGGTTTTGTGTTTGTTGTGTGTGCGTCAGTTTTTACTATAAATCAACGAACCTGAATTCAGAACATTGCAGCCTTCAAAGGCCGAGGTTGAAAGCACTAGCTACCGTAATCCTTCATGATAAACTTTGTTGTATCATTGATCAGAAATGTTGATAAGAGGCCTTTTCGCGATGGTGTGTCCTCGCTAAATATACTTTGTTGCACGAGGCATAATCGATTATTGGCCAATCTTTTAGCAAGGCGACGCAACAAACGGTGGGCGTGGCAAAAACATAAACATAATCCCCCGAGCATAAAGCTTCAGGCACGGAGAGCGCCTCCTCAAGTCTCCTGCCATGAAGGAAATTATTTGACAGCGAAAAGGCCGGCCCTACTCTGTTAGCTAGCACTTTTCCTAAAGGCCCCCCTTTTTTTTTTTTTGCCTTTGTTGTGTGCCATTTTTCATAATATGGGCTGATATGACAAGGGGCAAATAAACCGGGCATACATAAGCTGATTAGTTTGGAAGGAAAGCTATATGAAGAAGTTCATCATTTATTCGCTTCTTCTGTGATGATAATGTGTGGTCATAATCTTTCCCCATTGTTAGGTCTTTTGCTGCCGGGGAAGTCGATGTCACGTGATTATTGGATCCACTTCAGGTGATCTGGTAATGGACATATCTATTGAATTTTAGTAATACACATATCTAATGAATTCTTGAGGCTTTCAAGGTTGATTTTTTTTATAATTTAATTACCTCAGATTATATTTGAAGAATACGTGTCTCGTTATTGATAGCCAGGTGTGTAAATGTTACTTATTCATGTGCCAGGGTATCCTATATGCCATGAGACTCAAGATTTTTGTAATGAAGTGCTCGCTGATTCATTTCCAAAGCTGCGTTTGGCGATCTTGATGAATGCCAAACATATGCACTACTACTACTACTACTACTACTACTACTACTACTACTACTACTACTACTACTACTACTGTTGCAAATGATAGTGATTTATTAGTCTTGAAGCATTATTATTAATGAACAAGTTTACCGCGTGCATATTTCGTATGCAGTATTTCAGTATTTTCATGGGAAATTCGTCTTTGCAGTTTGTCTGCTTTGGATTTATAATTTAAGTAATTTTATGTTAAATTCATAACTTTTTGTTTAGACTGATGAACAATTTGTAGGTTTATATTAGTGGCATGTGAGTGGGAATGATTTATTTTGATAATGTTGTACCTTGACTTTATGTATGACCGTGAGCGCATCCTGTGTTTTCATTGTCGTGTGTGGGGACACTAGTCTCCGTGCCTTATCTTGCACCTCCTTTGACCAATTCCCGTTTAGTATTAATGCTGGTCACTTCTGTCAACACTAAGGCCCTTGATTGATTGAATAAGTCTTTTTAGAATTGCAGTATTACGGGGCCATTGAATCGTATTACGCTCGGATTTGTTGTATACGAGTTTTAGCTTTAGGTAGAACAAAAAATTATTTTAAGCTGTTCATATTATGCAAATTTTAGCTGCGTTCCAGTAATTCACTCATTCCAAATATTGTAGCTAGATTAATGATGGCCGTTCATTCATGTATGTTGTTGGTGTCCTTCGAAGCCCTTTTTTTTAGTATAATCCTTTTGGTCGAAGCCTTCATGGAATCGCTCTGTTGGGATATGAAATTATTAGAATCACTATGAAGCTTCTATTTCTTCTTGTGTTGTAGAATGACTGAAGATGTTTTGCGGCCCCTGGCTCTCGAGCCAAAATCTCATCAATGATAGTAATTGAATTCCTTTGACCGCTTCCTCAGGACACTGCGTGGAATGAGACCCACCCTTCCCTTTTATGCATGTTCGTGTAACAGCCTCAGGGGGCCTCAGGGTGACGACCGACATTTCCCACGGTGTTTTTTGAGCAAGGGTAGGAGCGCCTGATTACTTAGCTTGTCGCAGTCGTTATTTGGTTTCGGTGTAGTTGTTGACAAAACATCTTGGGACTGGATAAACAAGATGTTTACATAACCTTTGCCGGTGGACTTCTTCATGACATGTCCTAGTTGACTGAATTGAGATTGCTAGAATCAAGTATTGAACAGACAAACAGCTGCATGGGCAGCGTCTTGCACAAGTTTGCTTAATGAATTCTGGTTTTCCAAGAAAACTGCCAGTCATAGTTCCGTTTGTAATTGTGTAGGCCTCTCCAGCAATGACACACAAATTGCTTCGTCCACAGGAAAGTGTTGTATTTTTTCCTGGCAATGGCAAATCGTTATTTTGAAAAAATAACGATTCGATTTATTTTTCAAATGCCAGCGGCGTATTTTTCTGTTGATTTATTGACCTTATTTCGCTTTTTCTGTATTTTTTTTTTTTGTAACAAATGAGCCTTCTGTTCCGTATTCTGATTAATAAGCCAGTTAACGTTCTGGTATGTTCAGTATCACCGCTTGCACATTTTTAATAAAGACAATGATAATTATAACAATAATTGAAATAGTAGTGTACAGGGATGTCAACGAAATTTCTCTCGGATGCCGTTTGTTTGTTATCATTGTTTATCATTGACTTTGTAATCAACGCAGCATGTCGTCGTAAGTTTTACGGAATGGATAAATGGGCATTCTTTTTGAACGTACGAGTAAATTTCAAAATTTGGCGATTTTTTCCGGAACGATGTTTTCCCCTTTGCTTCCATATTACTGATTGCTTCACTTATTTACTCGTTTGGTTTTACTTCCATTTCTTAGTGTGGATTTATTGTAGTGGGTTTTTGTTCACCTTATGAACTAAAAGATATACCGATGTCATTCGATGTAAGTAGTTAACGGTAATTAATTTATAGGTCACATTATCATATTAATCATTCTAAAACTGACACTCGCTTTCTCTCCCACTTTCTGTGTAACCTCTCTCTCTCTCTCTCTCTCTCTCTCTCTCTCTCTCTCTCTCTCTCTCTCTCTCTCCCCAGGTGAGAGGTTGGACAGCTTTACAGGTGGTCATGCTCATCCGTATTTTAAATATCTTTTTATAAAAATAAACTGATTGGCATCATCCTAACATCTTTCATATTGAACCAGAACTTTATAATAACGAACATATATTCCATCATATAAAATTTTTACCAACAAGACCACTTAGTGGCCTTGGTAAATGTATACCCGTAACTGATTGCCTGGGTCCGAAGTAAACTTTGATTATTCTAATTACCCATTACAAATTTATTGCGAAGTAGGAGAATATTGACGTTTACAGTAGTTTACGATGAGGTTTGGCGCCTTCATTATATTTCGTTGTTTTCTCATTGTTGGTTCCCGAAGACTCAGATATATCTTTTACACACTGAAATTGCTGCACCATCTTATGAGTTTAGCTTACTTAGCAGAATATTCTTTTACAAAATTTGATGTGTTTACACATGGGCTTCACTGTTAACCGATTCTTTTTTCAGGAACTTATTGCAGTGCGCTTTAGCATATTGGTTTATAAGAAGCATTGATTACTGGATTCATTCAAAACAGAACCGAGAAGTAGCTTTAATTACATATGCGAAGGCATCTTTAATAACCCTTTCACTCTGTCTGGTTTTCCTAAGAGGATGCAGATGAAAATGCAACAGTTACTGCCTCAGTCACCCTGTAGCTGCCTAATCAAAGATTAACCACCTGAATAAAAGAAAATAGATCATTAAATTACAGCTGGTTCATGCAGATACACAGAAGTCTCTCGCTGCACTTCGACGGCCTTTGCAGGCACTGGACTCTCTATACTGTAATATTTATGGTACGTGCATTCCGGCGCCGTATGGTTATTAAATTGATCTTGTTCTAAGACTCAAATAATTCCGTCCCCCCACCACTATCTGAGGAGCATCCCCTCTCCTTTTCCCCGGACTTCCAAATGATGTTCTCAATGTTTCCATCTCTTGATAAATGATCTTGCATTCCATGTGACGAGAAATATAGTTGTGGAACGTTCGGCAATGTGAATATTGCTTAATGCGAAGTAGTAGTAAAAACATTGACATTTGTCATAACCTGTGAATGCATCGGTCGCTGATTACACACAATATGCTTTTAAAGCAACTGTGCCATCACCTTAGTTAATTTGAGAGAGAGAGAGAGAGAGAGAGAGAGAGAGAGAGAGAGAGAGAGAGAGAGACATTAAAACTGATATGGCAGATTGTCTATCGTAAGTTAATTGCAGATATCTTATTTGAGGTTATATTGTGGGACGAAGCTTCAATAGCTTACTGACTTTTCGAGAGAGAGAGAGAGAGAGAGAGAGAGAGAGAGAGAGAGAGAGAGAGAGAGAGAGAGAGAGAGAGAGAGAGAAATAACATTAAAGCTTAGAAGGCAAGGCTCCTGTTATAACACAATTACAGTACCAACCTTTCTTTGTGGGGTTTTATTGCGGAACTGAACCTCGTCTCTTTCCCTGAGGCTGATAAGGGAAATCGTCCCTGTGTGCCTGCGAGAGATTCAGCACATGAATGGATTCTCCTTCTCGATCGAATTATTACTGTCATTATTATTAGGCTTCGATTCGACTCTCCTAGGACGCCGTCGCCAGGTCGTCGCTCTCGTTAGATCAACTTTAACCACGGCGACTCTAGTAAATGTGGCTGTGCTTCGTTTGTTACGTGTTTTAATT
>NC_089769.1:23692083-23702083 GCF_040412425.1 Macrobrachium rosenbergii
TCTTACAAGGCATTTCATTCTTATATTCCTTTGTGTTCTTTGACCCATTGTTTCACGCGAGTTGGTATGATTTATTTGGATCGCATAGTGGACGATCTGCATCGCGTGTTACGCTTGGCTTGTCGCCTGTGATCTCTGTCGTGCATGGCGGGTAACAAAGCTAGCAGGTGTCCATTTCCCCGTAGGAATAATAATCCCTTTATTTAGAACTCTACTGTATGTTGTTGTAACTGTTTTTCTGTTATCGGTTTTTAGTGTTAGGCGAGTATGTGTGTTTTTCGTAATTTTTTTTTAATTGTCATGAAAACTTGTTTGTAAGCGTTGTCGATCGTTAGTTTGCGAGCTTAGTTTATTTTTTTTTTTTCCGTAGCCAAGCAAAATGAATTCATTGTATAGACTGGGAAGAAGCTGATGTATCTCTTTTGTACTCGACTCGAGATATGAGCTCTAGAGGCTTCTGTTTTAAATCCTGAGAAATTTTGTGGCGGGAGATAGAACAGTAGTATTTGACATATTCAGGGCAACTCCTTATTTGACTACTACTATGACTACAGCTATTATCACCAGCGTTGAAGACCAAGCCTTTGTTATTTAGGTATCTTTAGTATTGAAGGAAAGTCCATAAACTTTGTTTTGATGATTGCTCCGTCAAAAGGTGTTTTATGTACCAATTTCACTTTGATTTGTCAAATCGGTAAGTGCCGAGAGATCCGTGGCAGAAAGCACGTGAACCACGTATTCATTTTATTTCGTGTCTTTAAATAGAACTAAAATGCTGAAGAAGACGTCGGTGAGATTGATTACTAGTAACTGCGGAGCTTGTATCAGAAAGTTGCGGTACGAAATTATAATCATTAATAATACGCGCGGCAGCTAGTCATACACGAGTCACGCAAACCAGCCAGTGTCGCTTTTTGATTTATTCATTCGTCAATTTGTAACAGGTGTTTGCCGGCACACGTTTTCGGTGCATGAGATACGCAAGTCGATATTCTCGCATCGGTGACCTTGCTCTGAAAGGCCTTGAGGATTAGTTTCCGCAAATCTTTGATTTTTTTTAACTCCTCTGTCATATCTTCTTTTGCTCATTCGTTAATTTACACGGTTTTATAGTTTTATTTTTGGATAATTTTTAGCCGAGGGTTTAACAATAATTTGTATACACTTTTCACTAACCTAGGTTATGTCTCCCATTCTCTTCACATGATCAAACTTTTTTGTATATCTACCTTTATCACACCTTTAGTGCTTTGCCATCCACATATACTATTATTATTATGATTATTATTATTTATTTTTTTATTATTACTATTTCAGTAGATGAAACCTATTCACATGGAACAAACACACAAGCTTCCAAAGAATTTTGGCTTCAACCTCCCACCGCAAACCCCACACTGCAGCAGTAACTGATCATGATATACAGTAGAGCCAGTGATTTTTCATCGCCATGGGGGAGACGCGAACCCGCGACATTTGAGTGGCATGTCACGACACTAACCACTATACCAGCTTCTGCCGTTTTTCGTCATTCACATTCGACATTCACACTCCATTCCCCAATGAAGAGTTGCCTTTAACAGTCTATCTACATAACTGTTCAGGGAGAGAATGTATACTTAGTAAATGATGTTTGTTCACTCGTTTATATATCTGTGTATTACAAGCGTTCCTGTGTGTGTGTGGTTTTTTTATGAGCTAAACGAAAGAAATGTAAGTACATTAAAATCACTAATTTTTAAATTTCAAAGTTAAATAGAATCATAAATGATCTTCAATTACGGCACTGGCGGTCATAAATGATCTTCAGTTACTGCACTGGAGGTCATAAATGATCTTTAGTTACGGCACTGGAGGTCATAAATGATCTTCAGTTACTGCACTGGAGGTCATAAATGATCTTCAATTACGGCAGTGGCGGTCATAAATGATCTTCAATTACTGCACTGGAGGTCATAAATGATCTTCAGTTACAGCACTGGCGGTCATAAATGATCTTCAATTACTGCACTGGAGGTCATAAATGATCTTCAATTACTGCACTGGAGGTCATAAATGATCTTCAGTTACGGCACTGGTGGTCATAAATGATCTTCAGTTACGGCACTGGAGGTCATAAATGATCTTCAATTACGGCACTGGAGGTCATAAATGATCTTCAGTTACGGCACTGGAGGTCATAAATGATCTTCAATTACTGCACTGGAGGTCATAAATGATCTTCAGTTACGACACTGGAGGTGGTGGTACGGCACTGGAGGTCATAAATGATCTTCAAATGATCTGGAGGTTAAATGACGGCACTGGAGGTCATAAATGATCTTCAATTACTGCAGTGGAGGTCATAAATGATCTTCAGTTACTACGGCACTTGGCTGTCATCTTAAATGATCTTCAATTACGGCACTGGAGGTCATAAATGCTCTTCAGTTACGGCACTGCACTGGAGGTCATAAATGATCTTCAATTGGTCATAAATGATCTTCAGTTACTGCACTGGAGGTCATAAATGATCTTCAGTTACCGCACTGGAGATCATAAGTGATCTTCAATTACTGCACTGGAGGTCATAAATGATCTTCAGTTAAGGCACTGGCGGTTGTAGATGATCTTCAATTACTGCGCTGGAAGTCATAAATGATCTTCAATTACTGCACTGGAGGTCATAAATGATCTTCAATTATGGCGCTGGCGGTCATAAATGATCTTCAATTACTACACTGGAGGTAACTATGTTAATTTCGGTTTTTATTTTTGAAAGCCGTTCGTGCTCGCAATTTGTGCCGTGATTTTGCTCTGCTTTGTGCCGAGTAAAGCGCGGTACCATATCGATTGGTATTGTTGCAGTAAAGCCTGAAGAAAAGTCAACGATGAGACGCTAATGCGTGGTGTTGTGTGTGCCATCCTCTGGCACTCAGCCACCTTGGCTCTCCTTTGTCAATTCATATGCCAGAATGATGGTTATGATGATGATACCAGTGATGATGATGATGGTGGCGATGATGGAGACTGTGATTGTAGTGAGTCATGTTGCTGGGGAGGGAAGAGTTGTTTAGAGATTGAGTGATTTTAATGACGGGATTCATTCGTTGCATAAATGGCTCTGCCGTTGGCTTGTATTTTGACAGTGAAGTGAACCGCCTCCAATGCTTATCAGATTGGATACAAAAAACGTTGTTGTTTCTTGCAAGAGTTTGATGTAAGGTATCACTATTTGCAGTGAAACGGCTTACCGACTAGTTTATCCGTGTTAAACTCTCTTTTACTGAATAGTGAACTTTTATCATGTCATTAATTGAAAAGTGAATTTTTACCGCAAGTTTAGGCATTTCGCTCCGTTTTGAATTTCTGAACGAAGGACGCGTATATCAGCCTCGCTCGGTATTGACAGCTTCCCCTTTTTTTTTGTTAATTCACTCAGTGCATCTTTGTCTTTATCGCAAGCGAAAGGTCAAAGCTACATAATACTCAGACGTGAGGGTGGCAGCGATCTCGTTTAGTAGTCGCTCCTGAGAGCGATCTACTCAAACGTCCCGGCAGTAGTAAAAACTTTGTCTTCAGGCTGATCGGAATCAAGTATGGACACTCCCAGAGATGAATGTCAGTTATTTTCTGTGGTCGCAAGAGGCCCCCAGGTATGGGTAACTCTTTTTTAGACCTTATTTCAAGGAAGGGTGTTTCAGTAAACTGTTGGAACAGACGTTGATTGTTGTTCTGTTATGATCAGAGATAGGATAAAAATGTTACTATTTAGGCCATTTTTGGCTGTTTTATGTTATTTATTTTCTCCAAAATATGTGATTGGGAAACTAGAATATGAGGTTTTAATCATTGTTTTATTTCCATGAAAAAACGCAGGAAAACAAAATCAGAAATGATACCCAACCAATTCTGCACCAGTGGGGGACAGCGGTGGATTTCCCCTGAGATTTATTGACATTTCAAAACAGTAGATGTTCTGATTTACGTGTAATTAATTCAGTTACAAATAATTTCAGTATTTACTTACATAAAGCGGAAAATATTCTTTCCTGTCAGCGGTGCAGTGTACAGTATGAACCCATGACTCCTGGCATCCTTCACCAAAATCTGTGAACTTTGAATTCATTTCCAATAAAACTTGCAGAGATTGGACAGAAATGTTGTTGTTAACACCATTTTAGGTATATCTCTAGCAAAAATCATAATTTAGGTTTTTTTGGGCAAAAAAAAAAAAAAAAAAAGATTTATGTGAAAAAATATTTTTTATGTAATCACATATTTTCCGTATCTCTGGTTATGATCAAAGCAGGAGACTACAAGGTATATATATGAGGATCTTGTGATTATTTATTGGGTTTCAGTGGGAATTTAAATGCTTGTATATACGTAGGTCAGTCAAGTTTAAATTTGTGTACATTAAGAAAGGGGAAGGAACATAGGAAAATTTCGACGGAAGAATCTGGCTCCTCCTGCCCAGGGAATCTGGGATGATGTTCTTTGGACGGATCTTGAGACATTCGTGTTCCTGTGGTCTTAGCCTCAGTTGGTCACAGTTGACACAAACAAAATAAAATACACAATCAAACGTAGCATTGGATACAACAGAGCCGTGAAAAGCTGCTGTCACTCGTACCCACACATCACAGTGTGATTTGATTAATTATATATTCGCATTTTTCTGATTTTATCTGACTTTATTCTTCGTAATTCTGTGCTCGGAATGGCCATAAAGTCTTTACATTTCGTTTTTAGTGCGTAAACTAGAACGATTTTTATTTAGACATGGATGTATCCTCATTAATAGAAGAGGCCTTGTACTAACGAATAAATTTATGAACACACACACACACACACACACACACACACACACACACACACACACATATATATATATATATATATATATATATATATATATATATATATATATATGTGTGTGTGTGTGTGTGTGTGTGTGTGTATAAAAGTGAAGGTTTGCATGTTTGGACTCTATAGAAATCCGATCCGCTTGACAGAAGTAGACAAAATTTGACACACGGCCCCTATATTACCCGAGTTATGTTTTTACCTCAAAATCAAACCCCTACCCCCGTGACAGACATCAAACACAGACAAACTGAATGAAATTTTCGTTTTTACTGGTGCTGTTCACCTTTTCTTCAGTAACGTTAAGGGAGTCACCAGTAGATTGGGCGGAAAACAACCACCTTTTATGTTGATGACGTCATTAAACTCCTCCCACTGCAAACCGTATAATCAGTTTAGTATATCCAAAAAATTAAACAGATGTGTTCAACTATATTAGAATTACTTTCATTCCGTCATAAAGGAATGTAATTAAAAATATAACTTATGCACGTATCTTAATTGTACCTTGCAAACAAAATGCAAATTCTTAAGTACCTTGAGGTATTACCATCATTGTTATCTAAGTACTTAATCCACTAAAAAATCACGATATATTGTCAATTTCTATATTAGACCATTCAGACTTCGGACTACACTTTCCCTCAGAAACGCCAAAGGAAACTAGAACGCGTTCGTTACCACGCACAGGAAACCGAAAATAGTTGCAGCTCTTTTTACACTGTCTAAAATTACCATCGTGATAATAAATTAACATTTATTAATTTATTATTGCATCTTAATAACTTATGGATATTCTGAAGCTGTTTGTCAAGCTGACAGCCTACCATCCAGGTTTTGTGCGATATCGATCGAATACCAGTCTTTAAAACGAGGTGATAATTAGGCAACTGAACAGTCCCAGGTTAACTGAAGTTGTGCGTATGCCCAAACCAAACTTCGTCCCCGTAGACCTGCTGACATGTCTTTCATCAGTTGTGGCTGTTTTTTTCGTTATTGCTGTGAAATTATTCTGTGAAATTCTGATCTGACTGAGAGGGAGAGAGAAAGAGAGAGGGTAGGGAGGAAGGCTAACGCTGATACAGGTTTTCGCTGATGGTAAGGCAGTTCCTGTGTGATTTTCTCATTTAAATATTACTTGATACCGTCACTGACGTGGCATTCTTTTGTTCATGGATGGTATATATATAATTTGTCAAATTATATATATAGTATATATATATATATATAGTATATATATAGTCTCTACAGAGATTCATCCGGTATCCATTTCTTCTTCTTCCCAGCTTGTTCCCATTTTTATATGGGGTCGCCTTGATGCCTTCTTTTGAAGGGCTTTGATTTGGCTTTGGGGTAGACTTTGTAGTCTCGATCGGCTGCCCTGCCTGACATCGCTTAGACCCCGGTATTGTGTACATGTATTCTCCCAGCAGCGAGGAGTTGTTACGCGGTGATGTCGACAGTCGAGACGTGTGAGGTGTCTGTTATGTTTTTAGAAGATGCTGGAGTGGCTTTGTTTGTGTGTGTAATAGTCTGTAACACCCATTTGCTTTTAAGCAAACCTATTCGTTGATTACATACAAAATCCCGGAGTGTCTACACGGATAGCAAAGTGTCCGCCTCTCTGACCGGTCGGCTGCGGATTTGAACCCACGCCACAGACCTCTAAGAAGTCTGAGGATGCTGCCTTAACCAACTTGGCCATCGAGGCTCCTATCCGGTATTCATTTCCATGAATGAATTTCTTCACACACACTAACCTTTTGGTATACATGAATTTCTGTTTGTTTCAGAGCAGAGAGTCTTCTTTAATGAATTTAAGACAGCATTATTAATCACAGGAAAGAAAAGTATTTTCAATGACGTACAAATTCTTTACATGACAAAACAATTCACAGGAGATGTAGGACAATTTTTCTGAGTTCTTCAGAGTTTTCCCGGGAAGCGCCAGGTTGGTTGGCTAATTATATATATATATATATATATATATATATATATATATATATATATATATATATATATATATATATGATAATTATATATATTTTGGTGCTGTAATTGCATAATCTCAGATTCGGAATTTCAATGCTTGCCACCACTACTGTGAGCAACCACTATAAGCAATAAATGAGGCAGTCCTTTTCGTAGTCTCTAAGTAATTGGGATGAGAAATCTCGGAGCAGGTTTTGTACAATTAGGTATGAATGAGAGAGAGAGAGAGAGAGAGAGAGAGAGAGAGAGAGAGGGAGAGAGAGAGAGAGAGAGAGAGAGAGAGAGAGAGAGAAAGAATGGTTAGAGCATGAACGATTGCATTCGCGAAGAACAAACGACATATATCGTTTTGTAAATTAATTGTATGCATATATGTACATTAGTGGTCGCGCGCGCGCGGACACACACACATATATACATGTGTGTGTGTGTGTGTAAAAGAGAGAGAATAAATGCAGTTACTTTACTTGACTGGCTAATAAAAACTTGTTCATCATTTCTAACAGACATATCGTTAGTGAGGAAGTTTGAAGCCTTGCTCAGTGCAAGTTTGTAATCTGTGCATGTATGTTAGCATGAGTTGACGTGCTTTTAAATTATGAGCAACCTCTCAGATTTTCACTATTAATAAAAAAGTCTCTGACCTTTATATATATGTATGAAAGGATGTGTATGCATGCATTCCATTTGGCTGCCTAGGCGTTGAGTGGTGTTTATGTGTAGCCTTGCTACACTCATCAATTATTCTTGCCAAGTGGGCAAATCGTTGAGAGTTTGTAAAATTTTTCTTATCGATCCTCTCGGTCGAATGTTCCCATTGTCACTGTCCTGTCAGTTTTTAATTTTTTTTTATTTTCCCCTTTAATATGGGCTTGAATGGTTAACGATGGGCGACACAAAATTCTTTTGTTATTAAAACGACTTAAACTTATATGCTTGTTTGTAAAAATCTACCGATGTATGTTCGGTTGACCGATTAACGATGGGCGGTTTAGATGTATAAGCACATTATTTTTCCTAATGAAAGGTTTTAAATGTACACGATATGAAACCTAGACATAAAAGAACTATAATATACGTTAGTTACTTGAAAGGTTTTTGGGATTACCTCTAGTGTCCCTCCTTATGTTAGTGTAGATTTATTTACACATAAATAAAGAATTGTCGAATTGAAAAATATCAGAAAGGGGAAGTCATTTGATAACTGTCCGGAAGAGCAGACTTTGTTTCTTTGAGGAGAATACTTTTTGAACTTGGTCGTCGCGTAGTTTTGGGCTTAGTTTTAATTACGAATACGGAAAATGCTGTTATTATTATTATTATTATTATTATTATTATTATTATTATTATTATTATTATTATTATTATAGTGAACCCATAACTTCAAAAATGACGATAGCCTATTGTAAGAACAGGTCGAGGCGGCAAGTCCCGACCCTGCGGTCGTTACTACTGCCCGAATTTCGGATTAATTAATCTGCATACTTATATTGGGGCCAGTGGAATGAGAGGCTGACCCCCGAGCTGGACGACGATAGGAAGCTTTTTATTCGTTGTTACACTCTAGAAAATATGGATACTTACTGCTTTTTTATTTTATTATACAGAGATTATTTTTCTTAACAGACACATTTTTCTGGAGAGGGCAAAAACAGCTTGTAACTCTCCTAGCATTACTTTAGGATGTTTTCAGATCGTCTCAGATCATCCTCGGAATGTTCTGTGTTTTCTCTGCTTTGTTATTTTTAAATACTGAGACCTTGGAAGATTCTCCTGAAACGTTGTTACCAGGTTCCTGAGGTCTTTGTAAGATTACTCCGATTAGTATTTGTAGATTCCTGTTAAGTCCAGACACTTTTTACTCTTAATTTTCTCAATTACTTAGAGCGTATTTGCTCATGATTATGTTAGCCTAGTGCTACTGAAGGCTTTCGTGGTGGTTGCTGAAGGCCACAACTTTTAACCGGTTAAATGTGAATTACTCTCAATTCGTTATGTTGTTGGTAATTGCTTAGAGGTAGTCCTTAGCATTGAGCCAAAGTTTGATCGTCCAGGGCCCTTATTGAAGGCTTGTCAGACAGCACTGGTGCACAAATTTCGAAATAAATTTATGTAATATCTCTACCTTATTATGTATTTTGCCTAGCAAGTAGTCTGCCTACTTCTGTGGTAAGAGAGGGCTTACTGTGTATGTCTGTGTGGCAAAGTACCACTTATAGCTGTGCAAACAAAAGGGATAAAATACGGAAGTCTAAAGGTGTGATTCATTTACTGATTTCATAAAAAAAAAAAAAAAAAAAAAAAAAAGGCCCGCGGAGCACGGTAATGTGTTACACTCCCTTTGACAGATAATTCAGAAGCGTAAGAATCTTACTTTCCTCCAAACCAGTTGTTCTTGGCACTAGATCCAGACTCAGATCCACACTCAAATGTAGTCAGTTGTTCCTGCTAGCTGGTAGACAGGCAAACAAACCTGAAAACACAACCTTAATAATAAAAAGTTCTCTTTCATGTCAACAGATCCTAGCGGGGAAGGGACGGCCATGGATGGTAGGCTTAGGATGTGAGAGAGCAGCGTGGGGAGGTGGTGTGGTACTGTGAGTGTGGGAATTGGGGTTGTGGATGTGTGGATAGTTGTGTTGGTGTGGGAAATGAGTGTGTGCACGTCTGCCAGATGAAGGTGGGCAGGTGTGGGAAATGAGGGATATTTATACGACGGCAGTCAGATGTCAAGTGAGTGGTGTGTGAATCGTGCCAAAAAAGTGGAACCGTAGAAAGGGTCCACGTAGGTGACAAACTATTAACGTCCAAAATTTTACAAAAAAAAGAGAGCAAGAATACGGATCGTCTTACCGTCCCCAGCCCTCAAAGACTCTCTCCTTTACTTGATTCGGATTGCTCTTAGATGCTGTTCAGATTGTGAGATTGCTGCTTATTAGAATCTGGTCGAATTACTCTCAACACCTGCTTTTGATTATAGAGTGATTTTCGAAATTAGTTTCTCTCTCTCTCTCTCTCTCTCTCTCTCTCTCTCTCTCTCTCTCTCTCTCTCTCTCTCTCTCTCTCTCTCAGTTTAATACAGCACCCTGAGATACTGCTGTCATGGAAATATTTGTTATTATATCTGAGTTGACAAAAAATTGAATGCATTCATAGGAAT
>NC_089769.1:23707083-23719583 GCF_040412425.1 Macrobrachium rosenbergii
TGACACTTCACTTTTTGTTTGCGTAAATATTGCATTTGTTTCCCTTTTCTTGAACCTGTATGGAATGCTGCAACTAAAAGTTTACATAGTTTTGTGGAACGTACAAAAAGATTATTTTATTCTTTATGTTTTAAATTCGTGGGCTTGCTTTAACTCTACAGTTTCTTACATTGTACAGGATATATACGTGATGTACAGAGTAAAGAGTATGTAAAAAGTATGCACAGTTATGTAATGCATTGTGAAAGCAATTGTTAATTTAGATTTCTTTATGGGAAATGCCACTTTTTTTTGTAGTTTGTATTTTACCACACATTGTATTGGTATACCTGCAATTGCATATTCCTTCAAGCATTTTATTGGTATACCTGCAACTGTAATTGCCAATTCCAACGAAAGTACAGATGAATGATTACATTTTATATTAAAGTACATTTCACCGGACGTATAGAATATTTATCCATAGATATCCACGTAGATACATACAATCATGCACACACACAAGTGTATATACATATACATATGTGTGTATAAGCATGATAGGTTCTATCTGGAATACATTAGGTATGTATATATACACATATAAAAGCATTATGCTACAAATGTCCTTTAATATCCAATTCGCTGTACCTCGGAAATAATATACTTTCGTATACAGTATGTTACCCAAAGGGAATATTTTTAGTTGATAATAAGTTCGTCGTCAGTGACGTTCATTAAACCACACGTCACTATAGTCCTGAGTTCTTGTCTTCCGTGGTTCGAGCCCACGAGACGACGAACTTATCAACTAAAAAAATTCCCCTTCGGGAGTATAACATATATGAAAATACATTATTTCCGAGGTAGAGCGAACTGGATATTAAAGGATATTTGTAACAATGCTTGTTTATGAATCACGGTGATGTGATAATTTTTCATTTCATATATATATATATATATATATATATATATATATATATATATATATATATATATATATATATATATATATATATATATATATATATATATATATGAAATACATTTTGCTCTTACTCTCCTGAATTTATCTATTTCTCTTATTGTTCTTTAAATGCTTCACTCTGTCGAGGGATTACCACGGGGAGGGGAAGGATATTTCAATGTGTAATTGCGGTCGTCTAAATTCTGCCCTATGCCGACTGTTTCTGCAGACGTCGTAGTCTTTTAATGTCGCGCAATATTTATTTTTAATTTTCCTATGATAACTGTAATATAATTTATTACAAGTTGTTGCTTTTTTTCACGTGAGAAATTATTAAAATAACTGAAGTTATTTTGACAGGTCATGTGAGTTGCGCTTTGTTTTCAGCCTGTTCCTGCCTTCTTCATGTTATTCAATCAAGCAAATAATCAATTAGTCATTCATTCTGAGCCCCGTTGATGAAAAATGAACTAAATTTGTTTTGTTAAACATGGCAGATTTCGCTATCCTGAATAAATTATCGTCATCCATTGGTATTTTCACGATTTTCTTTTCAGTTAACCTGACAAAGTTCTCAGTTACCCTCCTCCATCAATCAGATACACACACTTGGAGTATATACTTATATATGTATACATACTATGCGTATACATATATATATATATATAATATATATATATATATATATATATATATATATATATATAATAGTAAGCCTCTTCAAGATTTAATATTAACATCTGATAGTGTTTATGAAATCTTTTATCACAATCATGATTTGTGCAAACACAACAGTCATAAAATGAACGCTTTAACTTTCCGTGTTCCCGATGTATTTGGATACGATTTCTTGTAGCTTTCAAACAGAACCCGTAATTTAAAATATATGCATCCAAGAACAGAATTTTCATAACAGTTTTATTCAAGTTTATATCAGTTTAGTGAAAGTTTTCATGAATGAGATAGTCCCTTTTCACGTAATAGAGGTACTGCATTATTTACACACACACGCACACGTGCATACACACACATACATAAATAATGACTGTCTCTGCTAGAAGATGTCCACGAGACGTTATTCTCTTCCCTCAGTGATTGATTAACTGATTTGAGTTACGTAAGGACGTGACAACAACAAAAGTCGTCGATATGGATAGCGCAGCCGGCGACCTCTATGAAGGCCATCATGCTCTGGGTCACATCAGGACGCGTCAGCAGAGAAGAGATGAAATGTAAAGTCGGAGCGTTGTCCGTGTCTCCCTCCTGAATGCAAATGTAATCCCTTAAGAAGCCCGGATTTAACGGCAGGGAAAAAGTCGCGGGGATTGCCGGCTGGGATTTTAGGTCAACAGCGATTACACTGTTTGTTGCTTGACCCACTTACGGGAATTCTCTAGAATTCTTCTAGAATTCTCTAGAACTGCTTGGAATCCACGCGGTTCCTTCTGCAGTGAGTCTTAAGAATGAAGTGTCATATCTGTTGCCATGGTGTCATTAGTGCAATGTTTGAACTTTATTGAACGTTTCCACGGTCACTTACAGAACGTTGCCCCTTATGTAATGATATTGTCCTTGTGTATGAAATATAGCGATAGAAGTGTTTAGTGCAAGAACAGGAATAATGATTTTGTCATCACAAGAAACAATTCCACAATATTTTTCTCTTGTCATTGTGGTAGGGATGGGGTGATTTCAATTTCGTACGTTCTCCCATCTGGAAAGGTGTATTTGCGTTGGGGATTGAATGTGCGGTTTAGTTTTCTTTAAAAGAAAACTATTGAGATGGCTATTTGTCTGGTCGTCCGCACTTTTTCTGTCTGCTCTCAGATCTTAAAAACTACTGGGGCTAGAGGGCTGTAAATTGGTATGTTGATCATGCACCCTTCAATCATCAACCATACCAAATTGCAGCTCTCTAGCCTTAGTACTTTTTTAATTTTCTGTAAAAGATAAGTATTGTGCCGGCTCTGTCTGTCTGTCCGCACTTTTTCTGTGCACCCTCAAATCTTAAAATCTACTGAGGCTGGATGGCTGCAAATTGGTGGGTTAATCATTCACCCTCCAATCATCAAACGTACCAAATTGCGGCCCTCTAGCCTCAGTATTTTTTAAAATTTTATTTAAGGTTAAAGTTAGCCATAATCGTGCTTCTGGCAAAGATATAAGATAGGCCACCACCGGGACTTGGTTAAAGTCTCATAGGAACTCGGCTATACAGTATTATACCGAGACCACCAAAAGATAGATTTGTTTTTGGTGGCCTTGATTATACGCTGTAGCGGCTGTACAGAAAACTCGATTGCGCCGAAGAAACTTCGGCGCATTTTTTACTTGACTGATTAAGTTAGCCATGATCGTGCGTCTGGCAGCTCTATAGGTGCCAACAATACAGGTCACCACCGGGCCGTGGCTGCGAGTTTAATGGGCCGTGGCTGAGAGCTTCATACAGCATTATACCTTGTACAGAAAACTCGATTCGCCGAAGAAACTTCGGCTCATTTTTTACTTGTTTTTTAAGTGGCTGTAACGGTCACCGGTTGGAGAGTGCCCGGAAAGGAGAATTTCATTTGTTCCATGCTCAGGTTACCTCTCATTCAGGTTTTAAGAATTTATTTTTGCCACAGGTGGGCTTTTACATAGATAAGTTCGTGTAAATTTGTAACTCTCATTGAGATCGAACCCAAGATACTCAAATTAAAGACAAGGGTGCTACCTACTAAGGTAAGTTAGAAATTATTATTAATTACACACGTGATTATGTATTCATTATATATATATATATATATATATATATATATATATATATATATATATAATGAATACATAATCACGTATGTAATTAATATAATATATATATATATATATATATATATATATATATATATATATATATATATATATATATATATATATATATATATATATATATATACACACACACACACATATACACACAGACACATTCACACACATCCTGTTATGCATCACTAACAGTTCATTTATTTTCTGTGTCTATTTACATTAATATAAGTAGTTATATATAAGCTTGAATAAAACGTATGTAAATGGCTTGTCAAATGAACCATTCCGTTATTTCTTATGTCTTTGCTTGCATGTGCGTGTGGGTCTGTGCAAGTCCTTGACGCGTTAAAAAAAAAAAGTACTATGGTACATGGGTACAGTACTTGAGCTTGTCGTCTGGCGTTCTGCTGTTACCTTGCATTGTTAACACTTGTAAATCATATTTCAGTTTAATGTGGGTAAAATATTTCAGTTTAATGTTGCTGGCCAAATCAATTCATTATTTTTCGAAGTTTCTTAAGATGTAGTAGGCTATATTTGTGCACATTTCAATTTAAACAGAACAACAGGAATTCGCGCAACAGAACGAAGTAGTTAATTTATGGCTCTATGTACCTTCAGATATTATTCGTTTTTTACATTTTCTTTAGATATATCAGAATCTGGAAAAGTTTAGTTCCCAGATTCTTGTCTACATTTTTTTTTTATTAATTCATTCTTCCTTTCGGTTGACTGTGCAATTACAACCTCCAGAAGTTCAAGCGAAGATGCAGTGCATGTTACCCTGTAACAGCTCACCTTGTATTTTAATGATTTCTTTATATTTTTATTTATTTATTAATTATTTACTTATTTATAATTTTTTAATTTCCTAGTAACTGACCTCTTCTCTGTATTTCCTGTTACCTTCTGTAAATTCTTTCAGTTGAACATATTCTTTGGTCCCTGTAGGCTTGTACCGTATGAATAGGGTTTATCCTCTGAATAATAAACAATAATAATAGTGGCAACAATAATAATGATATCTAAATAAGTGTTATTTAAGTACTAATCAGCAAAGGAGGGATAAACTTGATCGTAAAAGGTTTCACTCGTAGTGTTTGAGATCTTGGAAGTTAGTTTTTTACAAGAACCAAAATTTTTTGGAGTATCGCATATATCTTAGAGCTCTGTTGTAAACTGGAACTTTGATGCATGAAAGAAGTCAGCTGTAAGGAAGGGATGCATAAATCCTTATTTCAAGAAAGCTTATAAATTTGTAGGATTCACGTACTGTTTTTTTGATATCGTATGTTAGAAGAATTATACGTAAAAGTTCACATATTCAAGAATTGGTCATTTGCAATACCTCACTGAACATCTGTACGCAAGGAAGACTCATTCGCCTGTCAGAAGTCCTTTGCAATGCCGAAAGGTAAGAAACCTGTTGTCAAAAGGGCGTCAGCTTGAGGAGGAATTCATCGTGAAGGACTTTTTTTTTTTTTTTTTTTTTTTTGCTTTTTTCTGAAGATCAGAGGCCACTGGGACAGGCCACTCAGTGTCCTTTTCTAGCCGAGGTCCTATGAGGAGAGCGTGGAAGAGGCTTAGCTTATCTTTAATAACAACTAAGGTGCACTGATATTGCCAGCTAGAAAAATTCAGATGTAAGCAATGATGACCTGTCTTTAATTTTACCAACATATAAATATTTACTTTCATACTGCTAAGATCACAGAAATGATGAGTTTTACATAATTTGCAGTAAAAATAAGGGTTCATGAATATGACGAAAATCTACAGGGAAAGTTTTGTGAAATTTTCACGTATTAAAAAGAAATTGCAACCCAAAACGAGGTTGAGAACCATTACGTCTTAATTCAAGCTGTACATCACACTTAATGGGGATTAATGTTAGATCCCATCAGCTTGGCTGATAGGTTAGCACGTGAATCATGTAAGCAGTTGGACCTGTGTTCGCCCTCGGCTCTATTATTCGCGTGTCAAGTGAATTGTAAGCAGGGCGTTGTTCGAATCCCATGTTAATAAGTTGGCCTTTTAGTTTGATTAGTATTGATTAATTGCGTTTTTTTTCTTTTTATCAGACGTTATAAACAAACAACTGAAATGTGAATAAGGAATTTTGATTCTTCAGTAAAGGTTCTGGAAGATGATTTTGAGTTTAGGCAAATTTACTTTGTTGCAAGTCTCCGGTAAGTTTAAAGGTCTCATTGTAATGAAGACACCTGTCCGTTTGAATTGCTCAGGTCTCCTTTGTCTGTTGGAAATTGATCAATCAGTCAGTCAGTCAGTCAGTCAGTCAGTCAGTCAGTCAGTTGGGCGTAAACGAGCGAAGCAGCCGCGACGATTTAGAAGTTATCGTATCTTTTCCTTCAATAATGACTTCGGTATCCCTTTATTGCTGCAGCCTGTTTTGCATCACGGTCTTTGGGAGTGTCATGAAAATGTGTTTGTGGGAGAAATTTGTAAACCAAAAAAGAGAGGCTATTTCTGTGTGCCTTTTGATGACAGACATCCATTAGCGAGAGTAGAGAATTCGAATCCCCCGGCTACCAACCGTGAATTTAATAGCTCCATTATTGCTTTAACACAGCTCTCTCTCTCTCTCTCTCTCTCTCTCTCTCTCTCTCTCATGGAAATGATTGTTAATTCTAGTCTGGCACACGCTCTTAACTATTGGTCAAGGCTTTTTAAGGACTCATTTCATTTTTCTCTCCACCTTTACCAAGGTGGTCGCTGCTGAAGTTGTCACAGGAGGTGATTATGGAAAACGTGGGTGTTGGCTTAATTGTTTTTTAATTTAAATCTCTCTCTCTCTCTCTCTCTCTCTCTCTCTCTCTCTCTCTCTCTCTCTCTCTCTCTCTCTCTCTTTCCGATTGATTAATTAAATTGAATATTTATTTATCTGTTTTTGGATGGTAAAAGCGATCAGACCATGTTTTCAAGCTGTAATTGCCTGAGAAGGGAAATTGTAAAATGACAGTCATCTGCAATGGATCGTGTCCCACTGGCCCGGACGTTTTACTCTCCCCCTTCGCCGGACCGGAAACGAAAATATATTTGATGCAACAACGTAAATGAGATTCTCCCTTTTCAGTAATATTAAAGCGATGAAATTAGCATTATTGCTTTGTTAAGGCAGCTGAATTCAATTTGAGAAAGCGAGATGATACAAATTTTTTTATTTTTTGTAGAATATCAATTTCATAAAAATGATTCCAGTCAGGGTTTTGATAGTCTTTTTGGCAAGTTATTCTTGGACGTCTTGAATTATGTTGTAACGGGTAAGTCTAGACTGATCAAGTACAATTTGCCTTTCTTCTTCTTACCTCCTGGAAACAAAATCTGGTCAAAATTAGTCGTGTCTATACATTTTGCTCTCAAAATTAAATGAAGTAACTTTTGATTGGCAGTAGATTAAACTTAAATTTGTAGGGTTTCTCTTGCAATAAAGAGCTTGTCCTAGTTAAGAATTAAATGACCATAAAATGATTATTTGATTTTTAAGGTTGAAATCTTTGATTAAAGTTGACCTTAAAATCAGTTTAAATAAGCTCCAAGGGTTTTCGCCAAGGGAACTTCTACAGGGCAGAAAGTGAGATTGGACTTAGTCCTGGGTTTTCGTAGAGAGGAAATTTATCTAGAAATTAATATGCACACACATCTATATTTATGTATACACAAAAGCGCATACATATGTTATATATATACATATATACACATACATGCATACATACATACATACGTACATAGAAAATGACTTTGCTTCAAGCGGCCACCATACTTACCTGAATATGTCTATGTTAATCTAAGCAGTGAAATATGTATTTGGTATCAAGTCCACTGAAGTGAGAATCGGTAGGGTTGTACACACCCAGTCTCTCTCTACCTCCCCCACTCTCTAGTACATTATCAAGCCAGGTGCGGACATTGATTCATATTCCATGAAAGCGAGTGTTTTTATTGCGCTACTTTATAGCTCATCTATATCCGGTGGTGTTTCCCATGAACCCTGGTCAGTTGCTGAGGTATTGGACTGTCATCATTTCTAATAGTAAGAATTCATAGAGGACGGGATATCTGGATCCAGTGTCCAGTTTTTATTATGGTTTATTTGTGTAAACTTTCGGGCTTCGATTCCTGGAAAAGGAGAAGCAAGCCACACGCATTGGCCTTGAAAGGTGTAGTTGATTCGACGATTTTGTAATATATAATGTGAAGTACCCATTGTGTGACTGAATATTCAGGTCTGTATGCTGTAAGCACTGAGACGCCCATTTATGATGAATATCAAAAGTATTTATTAGCTTATTTCATGTCTGGTGATGCCGCAGGAGACAATAAAAGGCTATGCATATGTATTGGAAGAAGAATGAACGACTTGAAACAAAATTGAGCAACATTTCCCCCGTTTCTTTCAGACCAATAAGCTCCTACACATCTCAGAACAGGCGCAATGTGGACAGCAGAAATGAAATGACTTGAAAACAATAACGCGTTGAAGTCTGAACTCCACGACCAGTCCCGTGAATGTCGCTCTCAGAAGACAGAGCAGAATGAAGACGAGTCTCCTGAAGTGCATGATAATCTGTTCATCTCTCTGAAGCGACTGAGAGGAGAGACTTAGTTCCGCTCAGTTGGCCACCGGTTCCACTTTGTCATGTCATTTATACAAGGAGCTTAAGTGACACGGGCCTTTTCATATTTTGGGCCCTTCTAATAGGGTTTGCCCGTCAAGCTGCCTTTGCTTCCCTGCCGAGTCATTTTTTATGCCGGGACGTTTCTTTCCAGGAAGGAGATGATGGTGTGTGCTGCTGCTGTGCACAGGCGTGATGATATTTTCGGGAGTTGAGTTTTCTTCCCTTGAATTTCTGTTTTGTTTTGAAATGATTTTATAATTATGTATGGGAAGGATTTGGATGGAATGTTAGGGAACGGCTTCAGACATTCTGTGGAGGACAACGAACACGCACACACTCATACACACACACACATGCATATAAATGTATATTTATGGATGTACGTATATGTATATATATTCACTCGTCCATATTTGCTTAGTTGCCTGTCTTCGAAGTATTTAATATTCTGTACCAAATTTTTGAAAATATTTTTTATAATTCCTTCTCAACACGCAAAGTTAAATATGCATTCTCTGGCCAAGAGGAGAAGCGATTGCAAATTAAATTCGTAAAGTAAAGTAAAAATTTGACGGAAAAATATGGTTTATTCTCCTCATATTTTTTCGCCCTCTTGTCAAGCAATTTCTAAAGGTCGTCACCTTCCGAAATTATCCAATAAAGCTTTCGTGATTAAAAGGGCTGGAAGAGAGTTGACTGACACTGAAATACAAAGAAGCCGAGGAGCCCTGTTGCACCTTGAATCACAGAGGGGGGCGAAGCAAACCGTGTCATCGAGAGCGATGTATCAAGTTTGCCACTTTCTCGCAAAATTTTGTTTGCGCTCCTTGATGAGTGTCGCGGAAACGAGTCAAAGGAGTTGGCAAACAGAGCATAGTTGCTTAGGAAGTTACGGAGCAAGGTATTTTGTGCTGAAATGCAAGTGATGCTGACGGGAAAATGGCGTTGGTACTTGCGAGGGACGCGGCTGATATTGCATGTAGACGAAACCTCAAGGAAATAAAGGAAATATGAAACCACTGTGATGGAAAGCTCACACTGATGTGTATGAGAATGAGGGAATCACTTCCTGAACTTCTAGGTTTTTTTCCTCTTTTGGTGGGTCATCATTTCATACGTTTTTTCATGAATGTTTAAAAGTTGCGCGTTCTTTTCTCTTTTAACTATTGGTAGTATTTTTAATTTCGAGTGATAAAAATTTAGTATATTTGGTATAAACGTGTTGGTTTGTTCGTTGCTCTTTTCAGGACTGGTACACTGTACAGTATCATTCTTACAGGTCCGAGGGCTGACACTAAACTGCATTGTTAGACGAACCATTGTGGAAATAACAGAATTTTTAGACATTTGTTATATTAAATGAAATTTTAGTCTTTGCAAAATCCTTTTCGTCCTGGCCTTTTCCTCTTAGGGACAAGAAAATTAATTTAACCAATTTTTTTTTTTTATTTAGAAATATCATATAATGCCATTAAAAATAATTGGCCCTGAGATAAGCATCAGGTTTAGAATAATTTTCCTTCTTTTACGTGGTGTTGATTGGCAGTAAAGCACGACATGTTTGCTATTTGTAGTTTATAATGTGGCTTTGTTTGGCTTAAAATCACGATTTCGCGCTGTCTGTCTCCCGCTGGAAAAAATGTGAAAACTATATGTAGAAATTGTTGGTCTCTCTCACTCTCTCTCTCTCCCTCACTCGTGAACTATAGCTAGCTTGGAAAGGGAAGACTCTAGCAAGGGAAGGGACGGCATAAGTGCGTTTCCTTACGAGTCAGCTGTTGTGGGTCTCATCTGGATTTAAGAGAGATCGAGAGAGAGATCGAATGTGATTGATCATGTCCAAACTATCCCATCATAATAACAATTGAAAAAGGAGGTTCTTGGGGAAGAATCTCCACCCCAGTGTTCATAAAGATATTCTCTCTCTCTCTCTCTCTCTCTCTCTCTCTCTCTCTCTCTCTCTCTCTCTCTCTCTCTCTCTCTCTCTCTCTCTTCTTGGCACTCACTTACAAAAAATATGTCCAAGATATGTATCGGGCTTTTCCATTTATTTTCGCCACTCGTAGATTGTTTACATTTGAATATCGATTTAAAGATTTAAATTTTTTATTATGTTTGACACACGAAAGAGAAAGGTCATTCATCTTCTTTTCGTGGTTTTGTTTACAGTGATGTAATACTTGACTCCAGAATTTCAAATTCCTTGATGCACTTGAATGTTTATTGAGTGAAAAATTGTAAATACTTAGGAAACTTTTTATATCAGAATATCTGATATATTCGTATGTATATTTATATTATATCAGAATATCTGATATATTCGTATGTATATTTATATATTCACGTGTATATTTATATATACATATTCCATATTACTTATTTTTTGTCCGGTTTCCATTTTGGTTTGATACAGATAAAAGGATGACAGTCAAAGAAATAGAATTCAGTTTTCCTTGAGAATAATTATACATGATATGTTCATTTCTCTTGATGGCTGACTGACCAGGTTACTTACATCTCAGTATCTTACTCCAGAAGGCGTAGATTAGAATCCTGGCAAGGTAGATGCAAGTATGTATAATTCTCTTTGGACGTAAATTATTTCGTGTCTGAAGTGAATACTAAGGGGCATTCGTTGCCCAATATCTAAGAATAGATATGCAAGTCACATCTGAATTGATGACAAAACATATATGTATATATAATATATGCTTATATATATATATATATATTTATATATATAAATATGTGTATATATATAAGTGTGTGTGTGCGTGTGTGTGTCTGTCGCTCTGTGTGAGCGCGCGCGCGCGTGCGTATTCATATTTTATTTATGATTTTTAAAAATATTCACATTTCAGCATACAGTGTTAAGGCTTCAGTAGGAAACGTGATCCCATTGCTGTCCCATTTTCCTCTTAACTGTTAAAAAGATCAACACAACAGGTAGAATTAGTCAGTGTACTTGCTTTGATAACAGCCTACGAGTAGTTACAACAGAAATTTGTTGACTGCTTTTAATGAAACATTCAGTGATTTTAGTTGATATTGCCCAGCATACCTCTTTATTTACTTGTTAGTGAACAAAATTCACAAGCACAAAACTTTTTTCGTCAGTTAAGTGAAAGTCTAGAGAATGTCATTTTTTTTAAGAGTGCCGCTATGCCACATGTTGTTAACGACCAGATTCGAACTTTAACACTTTTCCTTTAACTGGTTGAAGTTTGAACAAACATCCCAAGTTGAAATGCCATCATGCCAATCTGTAGGTGTGGGCACTTGTTAAACGCTAAATACTTTCAACTTTATCTGCTGAGAGCTGCGTCCATTTTTGCCATGCGATTTATATATACTGTTGGATCTGATAGGTTTTACCTGGATACATTTTAGTAGCACCAAGAAATTGAAAACGACCACTTTGCTGACCCGTTTGGCATAGATAGTATTTCTTATTCTCGTGGCACCAAGAATTCTCAGAGATGAAAATTCGATTCCTATTCACCGTTTTATTCGCGATCCATTTGACATCGACCATTTTTTCCGTCAACACTTGAAAATGTGGAAGACAAAGTCCGAATCTGGAAGACTTTAAGAAGGAAACTTCTGAAGCGTCTGGTCGGTAATGCTATGCAAATGCGGCGTCGTTAAAGTTACGCGGTCAATTCTTCTTCTTGCTTCTTCGACATTTTTTAGGCATTCACTTTTCGCCCGTTAAGCCCTCTTTATGGGCTGACTTGTACTGCATTATTCACAAGGTAACGGTTTACATACTTACAGGCACGTGGAAACTGTGCTTGCGCTTGTGCCTGGTTCTGTATATTTCTTGATTATGTAGCCAACAATTGATCAGCAGGCACTGATAAATATGCTTTTATTTATTTATGCATATTTAATGAAATGTATTCAACATACCTACGAAACACCAAGATAAACGTCTGTACGTATGCCTGTGTTAGCAAAACGTCTGTACGTATGTATGTGACCGGTATTTATGCACATGCAGCCAGCAAACGAGCAGGCAGACACACTTGCGTGTGCATGGAATTGAGTTTAGTTCTTCATTTATTCACCCCTCTATGAACGGATCATGCAGCCATGCTTATTATTAGTATTAT
>NC_089769.1:23724583-23744583 GCF_040412425.1 Macrobrachium rosenbergii
AGGAAATGGGGAAGTAACCCTAATGGGGATGGCTATTGGTTGGGTGTGATTGTGCCCTTTTATCCCGACAAACAAATCAATAAAGATCAAATCACAGCGTTTAGGAAATCATTGACTGATTGCATCTTCGTCTCTCTCTTCTCTCTCTCTCTCTCTCTCTCTCTCTCTCTCTCTCTCTCTCTCTCTCTATATATATATATATATATATATATATATATATATATGTGTGTGTGTGTGTGTGTGAATATGTATGTGTTTGCATATGTATGTATATATAATTGAGTGTGTTTTCTTTTTCCCGTATTTGTTTAATTTGTTTAACTTACAGCAAGTGATATATTTCCCACGCCCGTGACCTTTATTGTTGTGACACCAGTTCCACATAAAGTTGATCAATCAGCCATTGAACGTCTCTCTCTCTCTCTCTCTCTCTCTCTCTCTCTCTCTCTCTCTCTCTCTCTCTCTCTCTCTCTCCGTTGAACGAACTCAATTGAAACGTTCTAAAACGAAGGTCGTTCAGCAAACAAAATGGCCCATTTATGTGGAGGTAAAGTAATGAGTTTATAATTCGATAAATACCGGTAATTATATAGCAGCCACTTACTGAATATATTTACGAGTTAATAAATAAGGAGGGTGCGGCCGTGCGTAATAGTCTCGGAATTAAGAATGTACACGTTCGGCCACGTAAGGCTATACCCTCCGTTACTTCATTGTATAATTATAATGTGCATATGGCGTGTAGTGCCTTCAACGACCCCTCCCCCCCCATCCTTACGTCTCTCTCTCTCTCTCTCTCTCTCTCTCTCTCTCTCTCGTGAAGCGGTTTGCAAATTGTCGTGACTCTGTCGATGCTTTGTCATCTTCTTTTTTGTTTTTCAAGTCAACGAAAATTCTCTCACAAAGGAGTGCTGGTAGATTAACCGAAAGCGGTGCGATGCCGTTATTGAATTCGGTGCGCTTTTAGGGAAGAGGAGATGATTGCTCTTTGTTTTCGCTTAGAGATGAAGACTTCCTCTGGTGGAATTTCATTATTCTCACGTAACTAGAGATCTTCAATAATAATGATAATAATAATAATAATGCTTTATAAACAGACAATCTCACCTGGAACTATAGACGAGACAACCACAATCCTTCGCTGACCTGTGAATTTCTCAGGCTAACGTTGTATTCTCTCATACACAGAGGGAAGTCTCAGCTTTATCAGTGACAGTAATTTATCAAAAAGTTAACCTTACTGTTACTGTGTTGATGCATATATATATATATATATATATATATATATATATATATATATATATATATATATATATATATATATATTTAATATACTGTATATATATTATATATATAAGTGAATATATATATATATATATATACATGTATATATATATGAATATATATAAATATATATATATATTATATATACATGTATATATATATGAATATATATAATATATATATATATATATATATATATATTATATATATATATATATATATATATATATATATATATATATATATATATATATATATATATATATATATATATATATATATATATATATATATATATATATATATATATATATATATATATATATCAGTAATCCTTTAACTTCTGAAGTTGATCTACATCATTTGATTATGGTATTATCAGTAAAATTGTAAGTTCATTATACAAGTAAGAGTAAAACAAATTAAATGCAATCGCCCTGTCTTTTTAGCAAACCCTTTTCACCCACCTCCATTGTCCTCCTTGTGCCCACCATCTCATTGCCCCAAGTTTTCCGAATTGTTAATGAGGGGGTGGGTGTAGAATCGGGAATTTATAATTCAGCTCTCTCTCTCTCTCTCTCTCTCTCTCTCTCTCTCTCTCTCTCTCTCTCTCTTGCTATGGTTTGTATTAGTAAATTTCAGGCTATTACGAGTGTTACGTGGCTTGAGGGCAGCTTAATTCTTCAGCAGTGGCAAACATTCAATGTGAAGTAAACGTGTAGTGGGTCCAGTGTATTAGTGAATTCTAATATCAATTGCTATATATATATATATATATATATATATATATATATATATATATATATATATATATATATATATATATATATATATATATATATATATATATATATATATATATATATATATATGAATGTGGTTGTGATCATTTAGTAGTATTTTTGTGTATTGCCACTCTTAGTTAGAAAAAATGGCTATATTATCATTGTTTTATAAATAATGTAAAATAATTTCGTAAAAAAAGGTAAAAGGATAAGAGGGAGAAGTAAATTCTTCTTTTGAGATTCTACAAGAAGGCTGCATCTTGCTCAGAACTATCCAGAAAGGACTATCCCCCCCCCAAAAAAAAAAGATCGTCTCCATTTATTTAGGAGTATCAGTTTCATTCTTTCTCCTTTCTGTTCTTTTTCTCAGCCCCGAGGGAAGGAGAGAAGGTAAAATCCAATTCTTCAGTTCTTCCATATCGGATCTCTTCTTTTGGAAGACTTCGCCTTTCATCTATTTTCAAACGGCATCGGATTTCCCGTTTTTTGTTGATTAATTGCCACCGTAGACCGTCCTTTCAGCTCGGAAAGGCGTAGAATTTGGGTGGTTTCGTTTTCTCTGTGGTTTTGTTGCCTTTTAATGGTGGTTTTGTTTGACTCTTCTATTTCTTTTTCCCCCATATTGCTTCATATATATATATATATATATATATATATATATATATATATATATATATATATATATATATATATATATATATATATATATATATATATATATATATATATATATATATATATAAGCTGATTATGTGTGACCATATGTGTGTATGTATGAGAGAGAGAGAGAGAGAGAGAGAGAGAGAGAGAGAGAGCCCTCACCTCTACAGTTTTTGTATCAAGATTATCAACATCAGCCGTGACAATATCTCGTTTTCTACTGAAAAATAAGTACATGTACTTCAGTAACCATTTATTTAGCATCAAGAGGTAAATCAGCGCATACGGTCTGCTCATAAGATCAAGAATCTGCGATGGCACAAATATGTCTTGATCCGACAACATCACCAAGAACGAGAGAGGCTTCCGCGGTCGAGTCTTCGTAACATCAAGAGGTAGCCAGCCAGCCACCTTGCCTTATCTTCCGCGGCCGCCCAGCACGTGTCGGGTTTCGTCTCCTATAGGCAGACCGGGAGGGACGACGGTTTTCGTGGGGTCTCGGGGACGAGTTTCTCTTGACCCTCATAAGAAAACTTTGGAATTCCTTAATTTCTTTATTACGCTCAGTGGCATTTTTGAGCCATTCTTCCTCTGGAGAGTGAGTCTGTCTTCTTCCAAGAAGGCCGAGTCCGATTACACCTTTTGTATTTAGTCTTTATTTATATTTAGTTTTTATTTATATTTTGCCTGCAGACCATTATGTTCATGTCATGTCTATGAAACGGGTGATTTTGAATCGAAATTTGTAGCGTTGATATTCATAAGCTTTCGAAAATTCCTTTTCTTCTGCCTGCCAAGGGCGTCTTGAAAGTTCAGAAAAGACATTTAGATAAAACAGCTGTTAAAACTTTGTAGGAGTGTTAGGAATATATGTATGTAAATAAGTACGAGATTCAGGGTTGTTTTTTCACGCTTGAAGGATATCAATTTATTTGGTCATCAACTTCACTTCATTTGTTGTCATTTTTTCATGCATGACGGATTCTCCGAAGTTTTTAGCATGCTGTATGTTATGTAAATTATTTTCATTGCGTCGATAACGTTAGATGTAACGCCAGTTGTAAAAACCTATTCAGTTAATCAGCATCAGATATCTGTTTTTTGAACATGAACAAAATAAAGTAATCTTTCTTACCTTTTGTTGGACATCGCGGTCTGACCATAGGATAGATGCTTATTTTTATGTATTTGTTGTGTAGAGACAACGTTTTTAACGTTTATCCACCACCTTGTGGTTTATCGACTAAATTAAAAGTATCAGGTTGTGAAGAAGTGGCACAAGGTAAGCTGGTCTTTCTTTGAAAGAACTAAAATGTCTGATCCTTCTTTTCTAAAGATATATGTAACATTCCCCTCCTTGATCCGTGGTAGAAGGGCGTTTGTACAAAACGAGAGAAAGGAATACTAGATGAAATGTGCAGACAATATACGAGTCTCTTAGGAGGAGATTTGCATGCTGAGCGAACGTGTAGTACTTAACCTGGAAATCACAGCGCTTAACCCAAGGTGTTGAGTAAGCAAACAGATTTTGCTGAAAATTCATACGGCTTCGTTGACACAGGATAAATACAAACTACACTGAAAGCAAGAAGAAAGGCTTCTTGACATTGAGGGGGAGAGAGAGAGAGAGAGAGAGAGAGAGAGAGAGAGAGAGAGAGAGAGAGAGAGAGAGAGAGAGAATTCCATTGAACATTAGAAATCTAACATTTATCTCTTAAGGTTACACTATGGATGCAGGTATATTAATGGTAAAGCTCGCTTAACTTATAACTTGTGGATTATCATGCTAAGCAAATTCCATGGACGCTGCCTGGTGGGGACTAGGTTGGGATTAAACATTAATCAAGTAGGTTTATGAAGTGTGCGTGTCTGTTATTACTGTTTTAGTTATGCTATCTTGGGAACTTCACTCAGTGATTCGCTCTACTAATTTCCTATACATATACCTTACTCCCTTACGTAAATATAATCCGTAGGATCAGCCTGCGCCCTAGGAGTAGGACGCCGATCTTGCAATGCCATTAGGTATATAGTTATTAGAGTAATGAATCTCGTTTTTGTAAAGACTTGCAAAGGCAGTTCACAACCAAGAATGAAAAGAATGAGTAGCCAGGTTAAGCGTTTTCAGTTTTACAAAGAACGGCTAATGAAATAATTATATAAGAAACGAGAAAGTAAAATGAGCTTAGATTGATATAAAAATTTTTTCTAAAAACGCTTTGGAAAGGAATTTTGTATTGTAAATTTAACAGGAAAGACTAAAGGAAACATCTGCCAAAATATGTTTATCCAGCGTATAATTAAGTACACACTTATTTTGGAATAATTGATATAGTTTCGACGCTAGAGTTTATACCACAAAAATATTTAATGCATTGAAAACGGGAAAGAATGATATTACACTTTTAGGCTTTGAGCATGTAATTTTAAAGCTCTCTCTCTCTCTCTCTCTCTCTCTCTCTCTCTCTCTCTCTCTCTCTCTCTCTCTCTCTCGTGTTAGATAATAGAATCTGCCTCCCATTCAACTGAACTTTTCATTTTCAGTGTGAGAATAATTTGTACGTACACACTTTGATATGTGGTTTGTTAACTCTCTCTCTCTCTCTCTCTCTCTCTCTCTCTCTCTCTCTCTCTCTCTCTCTCTCTCTCTCTGTTTGTGTGTGTGCGTGTGTTTGTGTGTGTGCATGAAGCCTCTGCATTTTGTTTATCTTATATGTTATAGCGAAGTCGTATGAAAAATCTTCCAAGTGTGGTTTTCTTCCTGGAAGAAGAACTTTGTTCAGGAAGAAACAGTATATGTTTTCTATTTGTTTAACATGTCTTGTATATGATTATGTCTGACAAAGATATTACCAGTGCTTAACGAATTTTCATCATCTATCCCCTCATTCTTTTCAGTTTTCGTTTATTTCTTCGTCTAATGAAAATTGTTTTGCTTGGTATGTTAGCCAAAACGGTTTCGATTTAAGAAAACGTAAAAGAAGAAAGGGAAAACTGTAATGGAAACATTAAATTCTATAGTATCATGTTGAACATTTTATTTTATGGATCTTACAGTGAAATATTCTTTTCATCGAGATGAATATTTGCGATGGATATATGGAACATATTTTTAAGAAAATTTAAAGAAAAAAGAAAAAAAAAAAAACTCGGATTTAGCTTGCCGAAGACGCTGACTGCAATAGAATATTTGCAGAGAAATGGCAGAAATTTTCCAGTGACTGTTCGTCATGGGTAATTTTTTTCGCCTTCAATTATTTTCGAAGCATACATTGCGTGGGGCGCTGCCAATAAATTCTGCTCTCTCTCTCTCTCTCTCTCTCTCTCTCTCTCTCTCTCTCTCTCTCTCTCTCTCTCTCTCTCTCTGGCCATAATCTTTCCAATTTTCATTTTGATGAAGCCGATACGGTCAGTGCAAAAAAAGTTTTAATTTAATTCGTTTTTTAGGTGACAAAATATCATTTTTAAAAAAAATAAATGCAGAATGAATGATTCAGTATTTTATATTTATGTATATATGTATATATATATATATATATATATATATATATATATATATATATATATATATATGTGTATATATATATATATATATATATATATATATATATATATATATATATATATATATATATATATATATATATATATATATATACTGTATATATACATACACACTGTGTGTGTGTGCTTGCGCGCGTGTTTTCCGAGCAATATCACTAACTTGAACGTCTCGTTTTACGGTGTTTATTCAGGGCGCCTGGCCGCCTTTCTTTTCCTCCCCAGTCTTTGTTTATCGTTCACAGGTCAACCTCTTTCTCCTGTCTTTTACCACAAAGTGTGTAAGTTGTGATCCCTTTAGGAAACGAATATCGCTTTCACTTATCACCAAGTGCCGAGGCGCCTCTCTTATTCAGTATAGGTTTCTTGGTCGGTTTCTTCTTTCTTCCTTACGCAAAGTTTTGTATGTTTAGCTGAATGGTGCCAAAGTGCTAAGTATCATATCATGTTACCTATGTATGTATGTATGTATGTCTAATGTAACTGTAACTGTACACAAACACATGTATATATGTTTATATATACATATATATATATATATATATATATATATATATATATATATATATATATATATATATATATCTATGCCCGAAATATACATAAATAGTGTTTTATACTTACACATATATATATATATATATATATATATATATATATATATATATATATATATATATATATATATATATATATATATATATATATAACATATATGTATTTATATTTTGTAATATATATTTGGTTTTGTGAATGAATGTGCATTTCTGACATGCTGATGAAAGTAGTTCACCAAACTCCAATTGTGCGTGGTAGACTATGAGATTTAAAACACGTAACAAACACGAATGTATGTTAGTGCGTTTCTGTTTATTTAGTTCGTTTGCATTGCGGTTACGATGGGCCTTCCATATTCCGAATGCTCATTACTACAGTACACGTTATTGTTGGAGGGACACAAAAGGTGCCTGAGTTGATGAGTGGTCTCGTGACCCATGTAGCAGGAGCACCACCTTCAGGTAGAGTGTTATCATTTAAGCCGCGTTCAGACATTTGTGCATAATACGATTTGATGAACACCAGGTTCAGTTCATTCTAGCCGGGCGTCGACCCGCACTGGCATTAACGCTCTTCTCTGTGGCGGTGATCCTTTTATAGCCCTTTCTTCTACTCTTTCTTCTTCTTCATCTTCTTCTTCTTCTTCTTCTTGGAAGGCTCCGGGCTGTTAACGAACTCTAAGAGTCACGGTCGAGTAGACACGCGCACGCACACACACACACACACAGACACATACATCGGGAAGAGGGTGGCTGAGCGCACGCTGGTTTAATGGTATACACATGTTGCTCTCTCTCTCTCTCTCTCTCTCTCTCTCTCTCTCTCTCTCTCTCTCTCTCTCTCAGTACACACGGACATGGAAAAGTGTGGAAGGGCGCATACGATGGGTGAGAAGAAGAGAGATTCATTAACCTAGAAGGAAATTCCAGGTTATGTTAAAGATCTTATCTTCAGATTTAATACAAGTGGTTTGTAGTATCATACTATACGAGTATGAATTGAGAACGTTTATGATTACTAATGAAAACATGAGCAGCAAGATCTATTAGATTCCAGGATTTAATGTTTCTTTCTTGATTAAATTTCATAACGTGCTTACTTAACTGCTATTATTGAATAGAAGTTGTAGTAGCTTACTTAACTACTACTATTAAATAAAAGTAGTAGTAGTAGTAGTAGTAGTAGTAGCTTGTAATTGATATTTTTATGTCGATAATGTTTATATTAGAAAGAACAGACTTTTTTTTCTTTTTCCAAGCGATTTTCAGCAGCAACTTTTCTTTCCTTCCCAAATGTTGGTCGCGGAGGTTGTCAGGAGATGCTTTGCTTTTCTCCGCGGACCCTCCGCTTGGTCTGATTTATGCCTCGTACCCACTTTTTGCCCTCACGCTCGTTATTGTTGATTTTTTCCTCTCTCTCGGCGTCGGCGGCTTGAGCTTTAATCTCTCTCTCTGTGTGTGTGTGTGTGTGTGTGATGACTTGTGGAAGTGTCTTCGTATTTCTCATTATATTTCATTTCTTCTCCCTTTGTTAGTTTTATACATTCACGCACACACACTATACATTTTTGCAAATATAAATGTATATATAAAACGAAGTACACCTATATTTCTCGACATAGATTAAGTTGTAAATTGTTCTCTCTCTCTCTCTCTCTCTCTCTCTCTCTCTCTCTCTCTCTCTCTCAACTTGATTTATTAATGGAAATATCTGTTTGTTGCAGTGTTTGCAAATCATCTGGCTGAAGCAGAGCGAGATATTTTTCTGTTAAAGGTTTAATATCTTTAGCATAGTAGTTTTTTCTTTGGTCTGTCTAAACACGAGGAGTCTTCTTGCTTCCTCGACTCACGACCGCAAATATACTAATAACTGTTTGCTTGACTCTACCGCCTCTACCGCATTCGTCTGTCTCTTTCTCTTCCTCTTCCTCTCCTTCCTTTATTTGCACGGTTGAACTAACTTGTGGCAGGCTTTTGTAGTCTCTCTCTCTCTCTATACACGCACACACACACATATATATATATATATATATATATATATATATATATATATATATATATATATATATATATATATATATATATATATATATATATATATATAATATAAGTAATTTGTGAGTATAGCTTATATATCTGCAGTTGTGTTAATGTTTTCTCTTCTCACTTCTATTTCATCTTTTGGCGGGGCGGCGCCAGAAAAGTAGAGCCTTCTGGTTCCCAGGAAGTACTGACGCCAGTGTCTATTCACAGTTGCTTTGTGAATTAAATTAAGAATTGTGGTTTCACATTTCGGTCTCTCTTTCGTTTCTGGTAAAACTAACCAACCGCTCCCAAAAATTCCAGGTGTTTAGTCTTGTGACTTAATGGAAAACGTCTTCAGAGCAGAAGAAATCTATACTGAAAACAAGAGAGAGAGTACTATTATATACACTATCCACAGAGGACTAAAGGAAGAGCTGTAGAGTATTATTGAAAAAGAAGGCCCAGTTTTTGAAGCTCGTCCGTACGTTTCCATTTTCGGGACAGTAGCCATATCGACAAAAAGACCTGGGCAACAGCGTCGGAAATGGAACATACCACAACTTTTTGTTGCAGGTTGGGAAAATAAAATCGTTCGTGTGACAGGGCCCATTTGAAATACACGTGTTCCATTTTAAGCGACAAATGAAACGCAACGACTGACTGCAAAAAGTCTCTCTCGTCTAACAGGCCCATAAGGGAACTGTGGATTAATAATTTGATAATAATACAACCACCTCATTCTCACCCTTTGTTTCGGGCTGCCTTTATCCAGTAGCTGCTTAGACTTGGAGTCACCTGCTACCATCTTCACTCACCATCACTCATTTCCTTAATGATTTCAAACCAGATGTTTACGTGTGGCCAACCTGAACACTGGGAAGAAACCTTCCGCCCGGCGTCCAATAACGCTTTTGGGGATCCCGCCCGTATGGACTGAGGCGAAATGTCAACAAATAATAACTACTTAGAGTTGACTCTCTCTCTCTCTCTCTCTCTCTCTCTCTCTCTCTCTCTCTCTCTCTCTCGTAATATGGCCATCTTTATTTTTTACATTGTTAATTTAATGTTTTAGTTTGCGTAGTTACTTATTCATCCTGGGGGGTTTTTCGTATTTGTACCTCGATTTTTTGTTTGTTTGTTGAGGCTGTGTATTTTCTACTTTTTCTTCTCTTTTAATTAGGGAGCTATTACGAAGGTTTATCCCCGTTACTGACTCTGTTACTACTAGTACTCCCTGAAAGCTGATAACCAGAACCAGACTTTATGTGACGTCCTTAACTCAGTGAAACAGGGCCGATTTTAATGTATGGATTTCAAATGTACAGATAAAGACGTGTCGTTCAGTCCTAACATTTGTTAACAGGTTTCCACTTTAAACCGATACAATATGGCCTTCAAGCCTTATTTCCGGGATGTTATACTACACCTGCCCGGATTCTTTTTCTTTGAACTCAAACGCGCGATACGAACGTGGGTTATCTCCATCATCTGCGTCGCTCGGTTTTTATGGGAGAGGTAGCAGCGGGTGGGGTATAGGGCCATCGTTCTTCTGGCGATGCCAGGTTTTTAGTTTTGTTTTATCTCCTTGTTTGCGTCGTTCTCAGCTTGAACCTCGTCGGAACAGGCTTTCTGCTTACTGTTTTTTGTGCTTTAATTCATAATTAATATATTAATGGACGTGTTTGACTTGGGAGACTGCTAGAAATTTGAGTATCTTACAGCCGTTACGGTCTACTTCTTCATTATTATTATTATTATTATTATTATTATTATTATTATTATTGCTTTGAACGCATCTTTTGGACATGAACTTGGATAGAAAGCATAGGCAAAAATCTGTCGTTCAAGTCACATAGGGGACTGTAGAAAATATACAAACGGTCTTATTGAAAGTCCAAAATTATGACTCACCCACTCAATATGCTATAGAGCCGGCTGTTGCCAAAAGTAAGGTTTGGGATGGGTGTTATTATCCTTTCAGGAAGCATTTGACAGTGATCCACACAGGGGCGTGGCTTTCGTCATATCCTGAAGTGAGGTTGTTTGAGTCTTTATGTACAGTATATTTTTTTTCATGATGCATATTTTTCAGCTGTCATGTATAAAGCTTGTATATCATACAAATTATTTTGAAGTGTATAGAGTTACATACATATATACATGTACACATTCAGACAAACGCACACACACACACACACACACACACACACATACACATATATATATATATATATATATATATATATATATATATATATATATATATATATATATATATATATATATATATATATATATATATATATATATATATACACTTGTATACCTAAAAATCTTAAAGGAAGACCCAGGCAAATGAACCGATTGAAAGACGGGGTTAATGTCGTAAGAAGATGAAGATGAAGGAGTATAAGAAGTAAAAGAAGCAGAGGCAGAATAAGATATGTCATCCAACGCAAAACTGATTAACCCCAATCCTTGCCGAACGCGTGGCCAAGGCTTCTTGCAGAAATCAGAATCAAGTTCATATATCGCATTTCTCGAACTTAATTAGCGGTGCTCTTTTGCCAAAGAGTTGAGCAATGATGATCATCATTAATGAGGTATCATGATTTCTGACTTGTCAAGAAGGTTAATCCAAGTGGGATGACGCAACCCATTTGTTGTAGTGAAAGGTTTACGGAATACCATTTGCAACATAACAATATTAATGAATGCAGTTGCATTAAGACATTGTAATACAAATTTAAGAATTGATATTTTCAGGACATCTCTCGGTTTTGACAGCTGAATGTGCCATCTGTGTACCCAGTTATTGTTGTAAAGATAAGTAATAGGAAGGAGTAGTCTTTTTACATGCTTTTATTTAACACGACTTCTGCATCTGTCTGTCTGTCTGTCTGTCTGTCTGTCTGTCTGTCTGTCTCTAACTCAATTTTGCATGGTTACTCCATCCCGTGACAATACAACCTTACATGATCAGTAGGTCAGCAGTGACCTCTAGTGACCCTACAGTGACCTCTCCCAGTATCTCTGGATTTGTGTGAAACTCGGATTTTTCACGTCTTTGACTCGGTAGAATCTACCTTCTATGTAACCCCTCCCCGGTTACAATATCTGTCAAAACTAAAAAGTATAAAATAGAAAATATAAAAAAATGTTTTAAAACACGCTTTTATTAAATTGCACTAAAAAGTAGAAAATAATATTTTGAGAGACAAGGATTTTCTTACAATTAATCATGTCTACAAAAATAAAAGCGTGTGGCCCCCTACGTGGAAGGAAAGGCTACAAGAAAATTAATATATTTTTTTATTCCTTGTAGCATTTCCTTCCATGTTTGAGGCCCATGCTTTTATTTTTGTAGACGTGATTAATTGTAAGAAAATCCTGGTGTGTCTCAAAAAATTATTTTTTACTTTTTAGTGCATTTTAATACAAGCACGTTGTAAAATTTTTTATAATGTTTTTTTATTACATGTTTTTATTTAACTTGACTTCTGCGTCCCTCTCTTTCTGTTTGGGTCAAAACTTGTAACTCAATTTTTGACCTGTTCCCTTCGTCCGATGGACTTGAAATTTTGCATGGTTACTCAATCCCGGTGACAGTACAACCTTACATGATCATTAGGTCAGCAGTGACCTCTAATGACCCTAAGTTAAATTAAGTTAAGTATACCTTAGTTTTACCAGACCACTGAGCTGATTAACAGCTCTCCTAGGGCTAATGACCCTACACTGACCTCTCCCAGTATCTTAGGATTTGCATGAAGTGAATAACTCTTCGGATTTTTCATACCTGCTTTGACTTGGTAGAATAAGTTAACAGACATTTCAAACCTTCTTTAGCTCGACAGGATATCACGTGCATCTTTGTTATCTGCAATCATAAATCGGTTACAATTTCTGTCAAACTAAAAAGTATAAAATAAATAAAATATGTTTAAAACACGCTTTTATTAAAATGCACTAAAATAGTAAAAATATTTTTTGAGACACCAGGATTTTCTTACAAATAATCACGCAAAAAATTTTATTAAAATGGAAGGAAATGCTACAAGAAAAGAAAATATATTTTTCATTTTCTGTAGCATTTTCTTACATGTTTGGGGCCCACACTTATATTTCTGTAGACGTGATTAATTTTAAGAAAATCCTGGTGTGTCTCAAAAAATTAATTTCTACTTTTTAGTGCATTTTACTAAAATCGTGTTTAAAAAAATTATATTTTCTTTATTCGGTACATCTTTAGAGGTTTAATCCATTTACTGCATGAAAATGTATTTTCTGGAATTTCATTCTGCAATATGGTTTTGGATATAAGGCGGTACAATATACTAGGTGCTCTCAGAAAATGGCCATTGTTTATTGGCAGAAAACTATATTGCAGCTTATTGATTCTGTAGGTAAAGAAACAAAATTGTAAAAGAAACATTTAGAAACGGACGAGTATTTATTTTTGTAAAGAATATATTTCCCTGGAATCCAAGTTTATTTGCAGTTTTGGAAGACAATTTACGGAAAAAGGCCATTACAGATTTCGGGGAAATATATATCCTCGGAACTTTTTCGGAATTTGTGGAGTAATGGGTAAGAATAGCAATTAAGAAAATATTTTTTTCGGGAAAGCAAGTTTCCTCAAAATTCCAGGATGAATTACACCATAGAGTTTCCGGAGAGTGAGATAAAAAAAGTAGAGTAAATAACTCGAAGAACAGACAGTTTGAATACGTAAGACAGACTATTTTTCGTGACTTTTTCAGTGCGATCGTCCATTTCTTCTCGTTTCATTTGATGCGACCGGCTTCGACCAGCTTATGACAGTTGTTGAGTGTCGGGGTGTAAAATCCATTCTTGATAAACGCTTTCCGTTATGGGTTATCGATATTGCCTCTTCAACCCTCCCCTTATTTACTGGCCGACATTTTCTCCTGATATCTTTCGTTCGGGAAAGGCTCTTGAGCTTCTCTCCTGATGATTGTTTATTGATCGAGCCAGGTAGTTTATGTTTAGTGATGAACCTGTATTTATCTATCTATCTATCTGTCTGTCTATCTATCTATCTATCTGTCTATATATATATATATATATATATATATATATATATATATATATATATATATATATATATATATATATATATATATATAGTATATGTGGGTGTTTTAGTGGTTTGGTGTGACGGTATTGGCTTTTTTGCATGGCAGTTTCATCGTGAGCTCAGTATTCACGAGATAAAAATAGCAGTATTTTGTTTTCTCTACCTCCAACCCCTTTTCCAACAAGAGCTTTCTTCAGAATGGCGCTTGTGGGTATTTTTATTTATATATGATATGGCTGAGTTACGATAACCTTATATGAATTTTTTTTTTCATTTTAACCAATAAACATGGAGTCTCTCCGTGCTGTGAAAGATGGAGTTTTATAAAGATAAATATGTGGTAAGAAGAAGAAGAATCATTGTCATTGCATGTGAATCATGTTTCGTCGAAGCTCTAGCGGAAGCACTAAGTCCAAATGCCCTTTTGTTTCAAACATTGATTTATGTCTCTAAAGGACGCAAATCAATGTTATTCGTTTAAATCAGTGTCACTGTGAGATATGGTTTAGCTCCGACCTTTGACGAAACTTCTGTTTTCAGAGTTTCCTTGATGGTTTACGAGAGTTGCTCGAAAAACAAGTTAATATCCCAGGTCCTTTATTTGGAAGGATTTCATCGGTACTTTTGAACGTGCTGCAGCTCTCGTATAACGGTTTCATTTGTGATTAGTTGTGACTGCGTTAGTTTAGAAGGACCTCACTGTTACGTTTGTGATGGTGCTACAGATCTCATTTAGAGGGATTTTATGGACACTTTTAAGGCGATGCAGCTTTTGTTTTGAAGGATTTCGTCACTACTTTTTAAGGTGCTGCAGCTTTCGAGAGAAAGGTTTTCCCCATTACTTTTTTGAGAGGCAACCCATACGATCCTATAACGTAATCTTCTTGTTTTCATATAGTTTCTGCGCCGGTGCCTTATCATGTTTCAACGTTAGATGTGTGTTTTCCTCCCTTTGGGCAACAATTTAAGTGTGGATGGTATGGTAAATATGGACACTGCACGTCGAGCCGTTAGAGAATTTCAGGTAAACAACTGGAAATTGAAAATGTATGGGCAGTGTTTGGTATATTGTTTTTACTGACAGGCCTCTTGGCAGAACAGTTGGATAAAAATGAAATGCTTTTATATTTTCAACAAAAGCATGCATTTTTCAGGGCGCATTTATGATTTCTTCGTTTTTATACTTTGCATTTTTATCACTCATTTTTAACTCTTTGATGCTGTACAGACTGATGATAATCTTTTGAAGATGAAATCCGTGTTGTTTCACTATTAGATTCTGCTGCCGTGATAACTTACCCTTTGCTTAATTTCGTTTGTTTTTTAAGCGGGGTAGGGGTAGCATACCTAGGTTTTTTTTATTATGCGTATTGTTTTCTTAACAAGAGCACTGGGGCAGAAAACCCAGTTCCCTTTTCGAGGTATTGCCTGAAATAAACAAGAGCACTGGGGCAGAAAACCCAGTTCCCTTTTCGAGGTATTGCCTGAAATAAACTTAAAAAGGTGGGGATAAATATAAAGGCGACTGTAGGCCTGCCTAGTAACTATGTAGTATTCTGAGGGAATGCTATATAGAAGACATTTGTTGTATGTTCTCATGCAGTTAGTAAATGTAGCCGATGTTGTGTTTTAGATGGCATAAATAAAGGAAAGAATGCCACTGTGACATATAGTTATAAAGACGATTCGAGTGGCTTACTAAATGCGTTGTAGAGCGATTTTAAATTATTTGCTTTAAATTTTTATGGCCATGATAAGCCATTGTGAAGGAGGTGGAAAATCTTTATTAGAGATATTGAAACAGGAACAGTTTCATAGTCATTGAACTTGTTCAGTATCCTTTTGAAGGTGATCTCGTATTCTCAGCGCGTGAAATATTTCTGCCTGATGAATTATGTATGATGGATGTTAAATGAGTAGTTTGCGTTCTTTATTCTGTCCTAGGATTTTGTTTTTGTTTGACCAAAGTGGTTAGAGGAATATAATTCTCTCTCTCTCTCTCTCTCTCTCTCTCTCTCTCTCTCTCTCTCTCTCTCTCTCTCTCTCTCTCTCTCTCTCTGTATCCGGGCTAGGTGATCGCAGTCGTTAATGCCAGGCGTTTGAGTTAGATTCTCACTAGTATTCATTAATTATTTTGTGTGGAGGGATCGATCCCAGTACTCTGTTAAGCTTTTGGAGAATAGATACCAGCAATTCCTTTTGTTCTCCTGTGCAGAGTTTGGCTTTGCTGTTTCACCTGGCATATTTCTTGAGATTCTTTTTCTGGATTCCAGTAAAGCTGCATTTTTTTTACGATGCAGTGTATAGCAGGTGCACTTTTTTTATTCTGTTTGTGGCCAGTCTTGATAAGCACCTCATTACACACAGAAACACACACTTGTACAGTATGTGTAATATACATACATATATTGTGCATATGTATATGTATGCACAGTATATGTATATATATATGCAGTATATATATATATATATATATATATATATATATATATATATATATATATATATATATATATATATATATATATAAACACATATATACAGTCATCCCTCAACATATTGCGGTTCACTCATTACGGCCTCACTGTATCATGGATATCTAAATTTGTATCGCTGATTTTTCACTACATTGCGGGATTTTGCAGTATTTATTATTTTAATGTTTGTGGTAAATTAAGCACTTTCCAGCCTAAAAAATTTAATACAATATTTACATTCCCACTTTATGCCCTTTGTGTTTTTTTACAATCTCTGCTTCTGTAAGCAGATAAACTGCTAATTTTTTCATTGTTTTCCATGATTCAATAAATATTCAATAAATCTGTGTGCTGATCTTGACTTTACATAATGCAGTGAATTTCGACCCCTAAACTGTAGGATTACCAAAAAAATATAAAGAATATTAATTAAAACATATTAAAAGAATATTAAATTGAAATAAAATTTGTAGCGTACAGCAGATAAACTGCTAATTTTTTCATTGTTTCCCATGATTCAATAAAAATTTGATAACTCTGTGTGCTGATCTTGACTTTACGTAATGCAGTGAATTTGGAATCGAAATAAAATGCATAGCATACAACAGATGAGTAGACAAACACTTGCATGCATGGAAAACACAGTATGGCTGCTTCCGCTTGAGCTAGTGTGTCCACATGAGATTGTACACGGCACACTGTTGGCTGATGGATGGGAGGCGACCAACCAGAGCACTGTGCTCTGTATCCTGGGTGCTGATTGGCTCAGCTACCATAGCATCAGTCTCCTTGTCCTCCCGTGTAGCAGCATCTCGCCTTGTCCATTTCACATCGCTGTCCTGTCTAGTGTTGTGCTGAGGTGTTGTGTTTTTGCAAAATTTTCATAAGAAATTGAATTTATTTCATGCTCTACAATTTTGCCCAAACGTTCTGCGAATTCTAAGGCTAATGGCACCGAGCCCAAGCACCAGAGGAAGATGCTTACCATCGCAGAAAAGGTGGAACTCCTCGACATACTAAAGGAAGGGAGAAGCTACGTGGCTGTAGTCCACCATTACAGGACCAATGAATCTTTGGTTCACTACATATAAAAATATAAGGAAGATGGCAGCAATGTCTTTTAACAAGACTGTGAAGAGGGTGGTAACTTCCTGCAAAAAGGCCATTGTGAGGGTGGAGTCTGCATTGCCCCTGTGGATCAGTGACTGCAGGAAAAAGAATATGTAGCTGGATATCAACACCATCTGCATGAAGACCAAGAAGCTTTATGAAACTTTTGCTGAAAGCCGTGATGTTCACGACAGTGACAAGGACGAGGACGATGACAACACAGAAGCAGGACCATTGAGTGCTTCTCCAGAAGTGGTCCATGATTATAAGGGATTCTCTCCTGATGAAGTCCATCACTCTGCGATAGATAAAGCCGTGAAGCTGGAATAACTACTGGGAGGTGATGGCTTCAGTGATATGATGCCTGATGACGTTAATAACCTGATCAATGCCCACTCACAACGGCTCACAGCTGTTGACGGATGAAGACCCGATGGCGGTGACGAAGTCAGCAAGCTACGAAGAGGAAGAGGAACAAGAGGAACTAGTGGTTGAGGAAAAGGAGGTTGGCCTAGCACTCAATCGCCTTGCAGCCATGGTCAGAATGACCAAAGAACTTCAGTGAGTGGCTCAAGAATGGAACCCCAAGATGCTTCATGTTTTGCAGTTCTCAAATACAATCGAGGGTGGCATTTCGGTTTATAGTAACCTTCTCACCCAGAAGAAAAAGCATTGAAGCAACTTCCCATAACTACTGTATGTGCCTCACTAGAAAGAAGACATCAGTTACACCTATGCCTTTAGTGAAAACAGAAGTTATGGACAAGGGTGAAGATACTGCAGCACCTGATGAAGTGACTCCTTCAGAAGAGCTGTAATGCTCTTCTTGGCTGTGCAGTACATTCATCTCATTATCATCACCATTGTCATCAGTACTGCACAGCTAATTCATCATCATCATCTTCATCATTCAAGTTGTAGTAACTCACTGGTGAGTACCCATATAGAATTTTATATATTGTTAAAATTACATAGGTTTAAGAGTGTAGAAAGTGTTTAATAGCATAGGATGTGTTTATAAGAGTGTGGGTAAGGTTAAAAGATTGTAGAAAGTGTTTAAGAGCATAGGAAGTGTTTCTAGGAATGTGGGAAAGGTTAAAAGAGCGTAGAAAGTGTTTAAGAGCATAGGAAGTGTTTATAAGAGTGTGGGAAAGGTTAATAACAGTGTGGGCAAGGTTTGTAAGAGTGTGGTGAGGGTTTATGAAGCCTTAAAATATATATAAATAATAAAATAAGTATAAGGTCAGTACTGCAGATTTTCGCCTATCGCTGGGGATTCTGGAACCTAACCCCACAGTAGATAGGCAACTGGCAATATATATATATATATATATATATATATATATATATATATATATATATATATATATATATATATATATACATATATATATATATACATATATATGTATATATATATATGTATATATATATATGTATATATATATATATATATATATATATATATATATATATATATATATATATTTATATATTTATATAGTCGCTCCCTTACTTTATTGGTTATTTTTGTGTGTTTTGTGTACTCTGATGTAAAGCGTTAGTGCCTTGAGACGATGTTGTAGATTTTGTGGAAGTTCTCATTAAACAACTCACATGATTGAATTATGATATTTGAATGTATTTTTTTAAGTACCAGAATATTCTTATCAGGATATCAGTGTTTTTATGATCTTAAATATAATACATTTATTTTAAAGCAAGCATTTATTCAACTTAAAATACAGAGGAATGTTTCATTTCAGTCTTTTGTACATTGGTTGTACTATACAAATGATTCATCCTATCAAATTCGTATAATGAAAACCGTCGAAGCTCACCAGTTTCAAATAATAAAGGATATCTTATGTATCACTGATTCATGAGTCATCCGTCTCAGTACAGGTGTTGAATTGATGAGGCTTTGCTTGCATCCGCTTCTCTGTTGAGCTTGGATTTAATATGCTCATTATCTGTATTTGAGCAAGGAAGGAGATTGTACCGAAAGTATGTAGTTGAAACGAGATGAGTTTTATAATAATTAATTATACTTCTGTTTTCTTACCATCTGATGTAGAACTGACGTGTTCTTTTGATGTAAAACTAACTTGAAAATGTTCCTATTTCATGTCGAAGTGACTTTATTGAACAATCATTTTGATATGAAAACGGCTTTGAAATAATCACAGACAGAGTCCGTCTACAACTCAGAAGTGAGATCTTGAGGTAAATTTTGTACTTCTATACTATGTCATGGACTTTGCATGGTAGCTTTTATTAGCATTACCTTTATGAAGATGTACAAGCAGTGGTCATCATTGCTCTTCACCACATCTGCAATTTTGTGCTTACTTGCACGTCATGATTTCACTTGTTCATAATCTATAGCAGTATGAACTAAAAAACAGAATTGTGTTGAAGGTACATATCTTAGATAGTT
>NC_089769.1:23752083-23754583 GCF_040412425.1 Macrobrachium rosenbergii
AATAAGTAGGGGAGCACCGGCGCTTAGCGTATACTAAGGTCAAGGTTTGCGTTGCATTAGAAGCTGCCTACTTTCATAGGAGGTGGAATAAGGCAGAAGTATAATAATAATAATAATAATAATAATAATAATAATAATAATAATAATAATAATAAATGGTAGAGAAACAACGAAACGCTTATACAGTAGGAATACTTGAATTACCTATATATACATATATATATATGTGTGTGTGTGTATTATATGTATAGATACATACATATATACATACATCCATCCATCCATACATACATACATGCATACAGTATATATAGACATTGCGAATGTGCAGATGGTCTTTTCGTTCTGTGCATCGCTGTTGATCTGGATCTGCGGCAAAATTGGAGAAGCGCATATTGGCGTATATGTGTGATAAGAAATGTAATTGCTGTAACCTGTCATTAGGTTACTGGTGCAAATGCAAGACTCCTGTTGCCCGGTGGATTTATAAGAGATCCGTGATTAGCAAGCTACAACGATTAGTCGGGGACTTGTAATTAGTGATTACCATTATGACGCTTCACCTTACGGCGAGAAAATGCACGCAGTCCATGCTGCTCTTCGGTTACAATTCTTTGAGAGTGTGGTGTCCGTGAAGAGAGAGGACTGCTTGTTTTCAAGATCATGATCAACGTAGCGACCGACATTCAGAGGAGTGTTGCAGATGAACTTAGGAAGGATCAGCAGATGCGTGCAAAGATAAATAGTCAATGAATTCTTTCAGAGGTAGGTGCACCGCCTTCAGAGTGAATGGTAAATGCAGTTTTATTTTACAAATCCAATTGCGTTTAGAGGCCTTTGAAGGCAGACTGCACGTTGCCCTTCGAGGGAGGGAAGGGAAATAAGATCCAGTCTGTGGATGCTGATGGTCTTCAAAGGGAGACTGTTCTTCCCCCTCAGGCAAATTGCATTAAATTGCTTGCAGAAGGTGGTTCAGTATTGCCTCCAGTGGAGACCTGAGTCATACTTTGAAGTGAGTATTAAACTCGACTGCGGCAAGGTTCTCCGGAATGCTTTGAAATGAATATTCAAATTGTCTTTAGTGTGGGTCTATAGTTTACGTTTGTAGGAGTTATGGCTGCCCATAGTGCAAGCTGAAGGACATTGTACAGTTTTGTTAACAATACTCTTTGCAGGGGGAAGCTGTAAAATACTATCCTATGTGTCAGGAATGCGTTGAGGAGGAAGTCTTAGGATGCTTTTACATGGTAAGAACTGATTTTGGTTCGAAGAGGCCGAAAATTTTAAAGTGGGTGCAAAGATTATCTTCATTTGGAATCTTAAGATTGCCTTCAGGAGGAAGTTAGAATATAATTGTAAACTGTGGCATAGAATGCCTTCAGTATGAGTGTCACAAATGAATTTAAGAGTTGATTTATGTTTCCTTTAGGAATCAGGTTGCCTTTGGAAGGAATCTTCATTATACTTTTTTAATAGTGGTTAAGCTTAACAGTGAAGAAGCCGAAGAGGGCTTTCACTAGGGATAAAAACATGCTTCAGTTATGAAGCTTGAGAAAGCTTTCGAAAGGGGTTATGATTGTCTTGCTGAGAAACTTTACATGAATATGCACAATACTTTGAAATCAGGGCTGAGGCTTCATTTATTGGTAACATGGTAAAGTTACATGAAAAAAAAAAAAGTCTCGAGGGTGCGTACACATGATGTGAGTGCATAATAATGTTACCGTACGTAAATATACAGTTTATTAAAGAATGGTGTAGAGTAAGATACCATTGTTATTCTAGAATTTTATGCTTCTTGACTTCTTCGGAGACATAAAGTGTTGAGGATAATTTGCTTTAACAATATTATATGTAAGTTCTTGGGTTCTTTATAAATACAGTGGTCAAATTTTAACCCTTGGTTAACTCTTTTTTTTTTATATTAAAGGTATTTAATAATTTTATTCTTGCACGCATAGTTCGTCCAGATAGTTACTGATTTCTTACAAAATGCTTATTTGTCGACTGACTATTTTGTCTGGCTTCGAAGTTGTAAGTAGGTTGTAAATATTTTTATACTCAGTTAATATGGGTTTAGAAAATAAAATTTTAAAAAATTTAAAAGAAACATTCACTCAGTTCGTGCATACTTTCATAATAAAAATTAGCAGTCAGTTATATCTTTTGACGAAAACCAATTCCCTCGACAAACAAAAATACGCCACTTGTTTTTATACGTAAACCCGAAGAATTGGGAGAGAAGTGTCACACCGTGACATGGGAAGGAGGGCGAAATTGCCTTGGGTGCGATTTGGTCTAAATAGTATTACTGTCAGCCAATCTCTCCTCAAAAGCGCCACATCGATCATATAATTCAGTTACATCCAGAATTCGTGGACCGCATATCACAGAGGCTTTTTGTCAATGCGCCAAGATCTATTTCCACTTAACTTGAAACATGGCAAGGCAAGGATCTAGAAGCTTTCGATGTGTGTGCAATGAGATTGGCGCGTTTCCT
>NC_089769.1:23759583-23802083 GCF_040412425.1 Macrobrachium rosenbergii
GAGGGGAAACAGATATTCAGAGGCTTCAGCCTTGGCACACCAAGTGATTATGTGACTGGGGATTTGCCTCTGTCTGGAATTTTTCTGCGCTTTTGTCATCTATACATACATACATACATACATACATACATATATACACACATACTGTATCCACACATATGTATATATATAATATACACACACACACACACACACACACACACACATATATATATATATATATATATATATATATATATATATATATATATATATATATATATATATATATATATATATATATATATATATATATATATATATATATATATACATATACAGTATATTGATACACGCAACGAAAACGAATTAAAAAAATGCTTGCCTTTGTCTCTCTCTCTCTCTATATATATATATTTATTAAATATGTTTATATAGACATATATACATATATAGTTTATATATACATTTATATATATATATATATATATATATATATATATATATATATATATAATTTATAGACAAAGGCGCAAAAAATAATTTATTTTTTGCGTATATCATATATATATATATATATATATATATATATATATATATATATATATATATATATATAGAGAGAGAGAGAGAGAGAGAGAGAGAGAGAGAGAGAGAGAGAGATTTATAATGACATATATGTGTATCTTTTTTTTTTCGACATAACGAGTAATTCACACAAAGTTATAATATTGGTGACATAGACAAATGTTCGTGATCAGAGTTATTTTAGTGATATCACTTTCTCCTAGGTTACTCAAATTGCGAAAAACCCATTCATTGATATCTACAGGAAACGTATGTGAAATTCTTGGTCAGCCCTTTGTGTATCAATTATTATTCACCGCCATAACCCCATCATGGTGGTATTTTCATGGATTATTTGTAAATTGTTTTTATCTATGGCCCTCATTTTTGCTTCGTGCCTTGTCAGCTTCAGTGCAATTCTCTCATTATGTTCACCGTTATTTCGTATTCTTCGTTATTCCAGTCTTTATTTATGTACTTGTTTGTACACCGGCACGATGTTCTCTGCAAATTCATTCTCTTCCGTGCTCTGCTTCTCGTCGTCCACATAACTTTAGTCTTCATTTCCTAGTTTCTGTTATCAAATGCACTGCTTGACACCCTCAGCGCTATATTTTTACCTCTCTCTCTCTCTCTCTCTCTCTCTCTCTCTCTCTCTCTCTCTCTCTCTCTCTCTCTCTCTCTCTCTTCTATTTTGCTGATTTTAACTATGTAATGCGCAATTTTATGTTTAGGTTTATTGAATATGTATATAAGAGCATACACACTATATGTTATATATATATATATATATATATATATATATATATATATATATATATATATATATATATATATATATATATATATATATATATATATATATATATATATATTTATATATATATATATACACACACATATATGTATATGTGTGTGTGTGTGTGTAAATTAGCACCCTCTGTAGGCGTAAAAAGTAGATGATGTTATGGAGATATTTTGTATAAAAATAATCCACGAATCAGTGATTAAAGTGTAATGTTGGCAGTTTTTTTATTTTTTTTTATCCGTAGCAATCCCCAGATATGGGAAAAAGCTTAATGTTACACACACACACACACACACACAGACACACACACACACACACACATATATATATATATATATATATATATATATATATATATATATATATATATATATATATATATATATACATATATATGTAACTTTTGTGCTGGTGTTGGTGCGCATGCGTGCGAAATACATTCTGCTTTTTATAAATCCTCTGTCTTCGTTGTCAACCTGGAATTCATTTAGGAGAATAATTAAATTCTGAAGAGGCACTCGTGTTGAAAACGTCCTCTTTTATATTTTTGCACTAGTTTTTCCTCCTTTTTATTTCTGAATTTCAGTCTTTAAAATCTTCCTTCTCCTGCAGCATTGCTTTTAATTTTTTTATATATATATATATATATATATATATATATATATATATATATATATATATATATATATATATATATATATATATATATACATACGTATATATATGTGTGTGTATGTGTTTGATTTGTAATTTTATATATACATCTTTAGAATGTTTTCCGTATTAGGTATGAAATTCATCAAGGAATCTTGAACTTTGTCATCCGCCAAAACCACTCGCGCAACCGGTTAGGTTCTGGAATTGGGCTGAGATTGGATCTCTATAAAATAATTTTTTCCCGAGGATTCTTCAGATGGCAGCTTCGTCGATAATATCTGATACACCTCTGGAAGCAATTCGGACCCTTGCATTTTTCTGTGCTCAGAGGGGCTTTCACATTCTTCGATCGCTCTCTGGTCTTTAGTTTTAGTGTTGTTTGATTTTTCTTTTTATATTGTCAGATTTCACGAATAAAAATATTGGGCTAATATGGGGCACTTCATTGTCAGTATTGTTTATCGACTGTTGAATTTGTGATTTGCATCCTTGTCTCAGGACCATCGGAATGTTCCGTCATCTCTTATCTGGTGGAAAACGGTGGGATATCGCTGACTCTTACGTCTATAGATGATACTGATTATGGTGGATTTTTGTTTATTTTTTTTATTTAGGCTTCTGTATTGACTGTAATGTCGAAATGTTTTTGAGTGTGTAACTGACAAATATAGTTTTTTTCTTTTTAGTGTTTACTTGTTTGTAGAAGTCAAGTTGTTGATATTGATGGTTCTGTACACATCTTGTTTTCAAGTAGAAAAGGACAGACTTGCTATGTAAGTGCCATACGGTTTGCTGATACAAAAATCAATGCCCTCAAAGCAGATTTTGACGGATATTGGGATTGGCTACGGCAAGAGTTCTCATTTGCTTGCAGAGTATTTTTTCTATTTTTTATTTTTTAGAGAGGAGATTTGCCTATCATCTTGTAGTGCGCCGAAAGCATTGTGCATACAAAGCGTACAGTTTCTTCAACCTAATTACGTGGAACTGGCTACGTAAAGCCAGTGCTGCTGGTGCAATATAAGAACTCGTTCTGATACTTTACAAGGAAGTGGTTTCTTTCTTGATGGGGTCAACATTCATCTTCATAACAGTTAAAGTTGGCACATGACGACGCAGTCAGAACTTTCTTGTCGCTGTCAGAAAAAGAGAGAGGTCTTGCCTACAGGTATAGACGATGTTTGGATTAAGTTTACTCCAGCACATTGAGCTGTGTTAAGATGTAGTTGGATGGTTGCTTATGAAACTATTTTATTTTCAATTGAGCCGTTCTGTATACTTCTTGAGTAATTCCTGTGTAATTTATGGGCAGCCGATAATGAGTTTCTTGTAATCACCTACACAGTCCTTGCCAAGCTAACTGTAAGTTCAGGTTTTGTTGAAAAGTTGTTTTATGTGAAATTGCCCTGCATTGTTTTAGCAGTAGAGGCTTACACCAGTGGCCCATTATAGCTTGCACTAGGCCACTAAAGTCTGTTACAATTTTTTTTTTCTAGATGAGGAACATTCCTATTATCTGCCTAACTTTTAAATACAATGTACCTTTTGCTATGGGAAAATTTGAATCAGCCTTAGATAAATGTAAAGAATCAGCTCCTGGACTGGATGATAAAACATATTCAGTGATTAAACACACCCCCGAAAATACCAGACTTTTCATATTAAAACTTCTTAACAGAGTTTACCGAGAACATATCTTCCCTGAGCTTTGTGAGATGTTAAAATTACTGCCATTCGTGAAACCAAGGAAAGACCCATTCAAGACAGAATTATCGTCCTGTTGCACTGGCATCATATTTTGTCACATCATGAAAAAAATGGTACACACACGTTTGGTGTGGTACTTGGAACATGGTAAGTATGTGTCGCTTGCTCAGTGTTGGTTCTAATAGAATCTTTAATTTGTGAAGCTTTTGCTAATAAGTAGCATCACATCACTGTTTTCTTTGATCTAGAGAAGGCTTATGATACAACATCGATATGGCCTTTTGAGGGTTCTTTATAAATGTAACCTGAGAGGCCTCTTTTTATCGAGGCATTAAAAAAAAAAAGGTTATTTGAGGTTCAAGTTGGGCCAACAATGTCAGATGTGTTCAACCAAGAAGAAGGAGTGCCACAGGGAAGTGTTATAAGTGTAATCTTTTTCGCCTTAGCAATCAATGGTGTTTCCAAAATAATTCACCCAGCTATAACATATACGCTTTTGGTTGATGACCTTTCGATATCCTTTGCAGCAACAAGGATGGGAGTGGCTGAACGCCGCCTTCAGCTGTGCATTGGTAAAATAGTAAAGTGGGCTGAGGTGAATGGTTTTAGGTTTTCTGCTAGTAAAACGGTAATCATACACTTTTGCCTTATAAGGGGATTCCATCCTGATCCAGGTCTGTTCATACATGGTTAGAGAATCCCATGTTGTTGGTGAAACAAGGTTTCTTGGGTTGATTTTTTATAGCAAGCTGACTTGGATTCCACATCTGAAGTATATCAAGATAAAATGCTTGAAAGCAATGAATGTGCTGAAGGTTCTTTCTCACACTTCGTGGGGTGTAGACCGAACTCAGATGCTGAAACTATACCAAGCCTTGGCCTTTTCAAAAATTAACCTATGGGTGTGAAATGTACACTTCAACAAAGCCTAATAACCTTAAAATGCTTAATTCAAGCCATCATGAAGGAATGAAAGTAGCTACAGGTGCATTTAAATCATCTCCAACTGAGAGTATGCTTGTAGATGCTGGTGAGATGCCTCTGGATCTACATTACCAAAGTCTGCTGGTTCAGAGCTGGCACAGATTTCAGAGGCTCCCTAAGTCCTTAACAAGCATTTGTATTAGAAATGAAAGGCATTTACAATTCCATGAAAATCACCCCAAGCAACCCCAATCACTTGCCTTTAGAGTGAAACTTATAACCCATGAACTAAAAATCCCCAAGACAGTGATTTTACCAGCTAGGTATTCCGTTACCCCCCGAACCTTCCAGAGGTAAAATTCTGTACATATTTTGATTCTACAAAGGCAGAAATGTCCAATGAGGCAATTCGTTCATTAGTTTTAGATAATTCTTCCCAACATGATAATTCCGTAGCAATTTTCACTGATGGCTCAAAGTCAGATGCTGGCGTCGGCTTTGGAGTGGCCTTCCCTGATGTAGCAAGGAATGGGAAATTATCATCTGTTATATCTATTTTTTTACAGCAGAACTGCATGCAATTTTAAAGGCCTTGAAGGAAATTTTAACTCAGAATGCAAATAGTTTTACCATATGTTATGACTCGAGAAGTGCTCTTAGTCACTGGAATCTTTTACCTCTATAAACCCTCGGTTTTAGGGATATTAGAATGGATGCTTCTTGTGTAAAGAAGAGGTAAAGCAGTAAATTTTTGTTGGGTGCTTTCCCATGTTGGGGTGGTGGGGAACGAACAAGCTGATCAACTAGCAAAGTCAGTCGGCAATTCCCCAGAACCCAGAAAATGTCTACTACTATCCTTTAGTAGACCAGAAAATTAAAAAGCTTTGTCAGTCAATTTGGGAAAATATTTTAATGAACCAAAAAATGCGCATTATTACGTCGTCAGTGTCTCCTTGGTCATATTCTCAAATGCTAAGGAAGCGAGAAACGATGTTGTTAAAGTTGAGGATTGGACATACAAGTTTCACTCATGGGTTCTTTATGTCCCGTGAAAATCATCCATTTTGCGATGACTTTATCGTGCCCTGACTGTGAGACATTTGCTAGTCGAATGTCCCAGTCGTGGGAATTTGAGACATAGGTTCCTGTCCAGGGGACGTGACAGAGAAGGACATTTTATCTGAGCTACAATCCTCGGTGAGGATTGTAATATAGAGCAGTTGTATATCTTTGTGAGGGGGGGCGGACCTCCTCAACAAATTTTAAAACATATGCACGGAGTATGTATATATAGTATATATGAATTTACGGATATGATTAAATTATGCATCTTTGGATATTTCTTATATGAAACCCTTTTTATACTTATAGCTTCCTATTTAATTTTAATACGGTTTCAATAACACAGGTGTTGTGACGCCAGTTTTAGTAGTCATAAATCATAAATGAATCTGCCTAGCTTTTAAATGTCATAATGGGGCGTTTATCTTGACTGGAAGATGAGCCTCTCGAAACGAGCACATCGTAGCTGCGAATGTAGTTTTATTAAAAAATTCCTCATATTGATTTACTGGTCATCAGTATCTGTTGATGTCAAGAAGGATAATGAGACTCAAATGAAGGGGTTAGGCAATGGCGGGGGGAGCAAAAGAAAGCAGGAGCTGTCACATACATTTCTTAGGAGTCCCTCTAGCGTTACGTAAGGAAGGAGGGCATGGCGTGACAAAATTAATGAGCAAACGAAGGAGGGGAAGGAGGAGGCGGAAAAGGAATGGATAATGAGAGGAAATGCCGTGTTATGATAGCAGATGCTCCTCTGCCGCTTGGGGTATAGAGGATGAGTATCTTTTGTCTTTTCAGAACAGACACAGGTGTGTCCTCAGATGTCTTTTGTTGATCGAGAAATTGCCTGCGATTTCATAACAACTGCTTGAATGATGACACCCACCTGTTTTTGCACAGAGTTTGTGCGTGCGTTATTTCATATCCACCCTTTGTTGTGCGTGCGTTATTTCATATCCACCCTTTGTTTCTACGTTTTTTTTTTTTTTTTTTTTGTCTTGTAATACGTCCCTTCACATGAGAAGTGAAGGCTTATCATCTCTACCCAACAATATACAAGGAGTTTAACTTTTTTCATTCTTATTTTGGTTGTAATCTCTCTCTCTCTCTCTCTCTCTCTCTCTCTCTCTCTCTCTCTCTCTCGTGGTAGGATATCGGAGAGCCTTGATTTTATTTCAGATTAGCAATAACTGTCATGTAATATCTATTGTTTTTTGAACATCTTATCGGCTCTCTCTCTCTCTCTCTCTCTCTCTCTCTCTCTCTCTCTCTCTCTCTCTCTCTCTCTCTCTGTGACATAATTTTCTTAAATGTATTGTTTTTTGGCATTTCCTTGAGTCTCTTACTTGTTTTGTACTTGTGTGTGTTTCTATCTCCGGGAGTCGTTCGTCTTTGTTTGACAGAGAACACGTTGCAGACGTGTTTGCCATCAGGGGGAGTGGCAAGGGAGCCATTTCTGTCAAAACCAACCTTATTTTGAAATGATAGGAGTTCTCTGAAATAGCTTCCCTCGGGAGCTTTTCATATTGCGAGAACGATTAGGGCGAAGAATTCTGAAGTTTTGACGATGATCACCGGCACAGACAGACTTGGATTACTGCTAATGCGATTCCAGAGGCGATCCAGGTAACAGATCCTTTCTAGATCCATCCTGCCCTGGAAGTCTCCGTGGCTGGTCGATCTCTATTCGGAGATGTTTGTATATTTTTATTTGTATGCATAGATGTACGTCTCGTGTATGTGTGGTTTGTGTGTGTGTGTGTGTGTGTGAGAGAGAGAGAGAGAGAGAGAGAGAGAGAGAGAGAGAGAGAGAGAGAGAGAGAGAGATTCGTGTTCCATTTTTTCAGATAACAGGGCCCCATATATTTATATATATACTGTATATATATGTTTGTGTATGTATGTATATATTTATATATATATAATTATATATACATAGATATATGTTTGTTTGTATATATATATATATATATTTATATATATATATATATATATATCCATATATATATATATATATATATATATGAGGGGTCAAAAAGTTCCAGGAAAAAATGTTGAATGATGATTTCACAGGAATGAAAACAACCCAAATAGATGATGTAGTGATCCATATAGATTCAGTCATCCTTTGTACCGTGGTGTTAACATCTGCTTCAGAAAAGTAACTTCTTGAACCCATGGAAAATAAAAATTTTGAGATGAGAGCTAACATCAAGTTCTGACCAAGCTTTGATTGGTGAAAAATTATTGAAGCTTTGCAACAAGTTTATGGAGATTCTTCTCCATCTAAATCAGTTGTTTATGATTTGATACAGCGATTTAAGGATGGTCGGGAGGACCTCAAAGACAACCCAAGAGAGGGAAGACCATCGACTGCAAAAAATGAAAGAATTGTGGCTTTCGTGCAGAATCTAGTGGATGAAGATCGTCGGATTAATATCGATATGATAGCTAATGAAACTGGGATCTCCCATGGTTCCGCATTTTCAATTTTAAATGAAAATCTTGGTTTGAGTAAACTTTCAGCACGTTGAGTCCCAAAAGCGTTGCGCGAAGACCAACTGCATCAAAGAGCTGAACTTTCTCTTGCAGTTTTAACGAAGATTGAATCAAATGAATCAGAGTTTTTTGACCGGATTGTTACTGGAGATGAAACTTGGATCCATCAATATGACCCAGAAAGTAAAATTCAATCAAAGCAATGGTTACCAAGAGGTTATGCACCAGTGAAGTTCAAATGGCGAGATGCCCAGAAGGTTATGGCAACAGTGTTTTGGGACTATTTTGATTGATTTTGAAGGACAAAAACAATCACCGGGAACTACTACAAAGGTGTTTTTGCAAAAACTGAAGACAGCATTGGCTAAAAACGTCGAGGAAAGTTGCACCGCAGAATTTTGTTCCATCATGATATTTACATTCATCAAGGGTTAGTCCTACGGAAATTAGGTGGGAAACTCTTCCACATCCTCCTTATAGTCCTGATCTTGCTCCTTCAGATTTTTTCCTGTTACTCAAGGAACACTTAGTCCGGTTTGAATCTTTGGATGCTGCTAAACATGCAGTTTCAACATGGTTTTGCCCCAAATTTCTGTGGAAACAGCGCCTTGAAAAGTGTATAGAGTTAGATAAATATATTGAATTTTTCCTGAACTTTTGACTTATATATATATATATATATATATATGTGTGTGTGTGTGTGTGTGTGTATGTATGTGTATGTATATGTATGTATGTATGTTTGGAGAGAGAGAGAGAGAGAGAGAGAGAGAGAGAGAGAGAGAGAGAGAGAGAGAGAGAGAGGAATTAACAAGCAAAGGGGTGGAGGCGTATTTGCCGTATAATTTTATCATCCACTGAGATACTCATAAAGGGACCTTCACGGTGCTGTGGAATACATAGATGAGGCCATAAACGGAGTTGTAGCCACGAGGACGTGAACATGTGATAATTATTTTAAGCTAGGATACGTGCGAGCACTTTCCACCTGTTCTGATTCACAAATGAGTTGGACATCACTCTCTCTCTCTCTCTCTCTCTCTCTCTCTCTCTCTCTCTCTCTCTCTCTCTCTCTCTCCTCCCGGTTTGGAGGATGGACGTTAAAACTTCTGTTCACTATGTAGTTATTGCATATAACATGATTATTTATGAATATGTTAATTTACCAGGATTTAATTGCATAGAAGCCCGAAGAATCAACGGAGAAAATTATATTTATTTTTTGTTTGATGGATATGGATCTCTAAAGAACAGTTTAATAAAAGTTGAAAAGCCGGACTGAAGAGTTAGAAGACAGTGAACAATATAAAGGAAATATCTTATGATAAATAATTTGTCCAACATTCTAGATAAGGATAAGGAGCCGTCGAAACGTAGTGATGTACTCGTATATGATAGCATATACTTTTATACATACATACATATATATATATATATATATATATATATATATATATATATATATATATATATATATATATATATATATATATATATATATATATATTATGTATATATATGTATTAGAATTACGTCTGTCTGGTAAAAGTGACCAGTAGATTCTACATATTTATATATATTATAATATATTTATGATATTTGTAAGATACATAATATATTTAAAAGTTATTAAGGTGGAATGTTGGTCTTTATTAGATTATAATTTTCATCTGGTCCCCTCGTGTTGCGAGGATTTTAATATTAATGAAGAAATTAGTACCTTCAAAATTGGGCTGAATGCACAAGTAATATAATCTGTTTGTGTCTGTCCGTACGTCTGCAGATCTTTTATTCTCATATATCTTTAGTGTTGTCAGTATGAATAAGGTTGCATAAGCCTTTTCTTCTTCATTGTGACTGGTTTTCATGCGCTCCTTCATGGCTGTTATTCTGCCAGTCATTTCAGTCAAAATGTTAGCTGACATCTATTTACGGGAAGGGTTATGTGTGGCTTTATGGCTTCCATATCCATGACGAGCCAGTGTGAGCTCGCACGTTAATGAAGTCTCTCCTTTTCCGTGTGTGATGGAAGGATGTCAGGCGTTATCTGCATCCATACGCGTACTGTGTGACATGGAATGCTTTTAACTGTATCCTAAGCAAGTTAGGAAGTCCGGTACAGAGACATTACGTATTAACTCTTGAAGTTATTCATGTTGAGTCCCTCACATCTCTTTCTTATGTGCTTGTTCATATGAACAACACATAAACCACACACACACACACACACATATATATATATATATATATATATATATATATATATATATATATTATATATATTATATATATTATATATATTATATATATTATATATATATATATATATATATATATATATATATATATATATATATATATATATATATATATATATATATATATATAAATGCATGCGTGAGTTTGTATGTGGATTATCTTGTTTGGCATCGAAAATAACAGCGAAAGTCGCATGCATTATTCCTTTGTTCTCACAAGCTGTTATCAACTTGGGCCGGCTGGAAGAGTGCTTCTGCAAGTTCATGAAAGAAGAAGGAAGAGTCAGTTATTGTCGTCTCGTAATCTCCCAATGAACTTGGGCCAAACCACTCATCCAGCTGAATGAAGTTGGCAAGCGTCTGGGAAGAACCATTGAGAGCTTACTAGAGAAAATCATAAGTTCGACAATAGCTGCTGTTTCTCATGGCATGAACGCAAACCAACTGCTTCTTTACGAATGTAATTGGTCATGTGTGAATTGCATAGGCGTGCACATTGATGTTTTGTATATTTACTCGGTATTACTCTATTTAGTTGTCAGTCTCTAAATATATGTATACTGCATGCACACACACACACAAACACACCCGCACACATACACATATACATACACATATATATATATATATATATATATATATATATATATATATATATATATATATATATATATATATATATATATATATATATATATATATATATATATATATTGTTACGTACTGATCAGAGAGGCAGACACTTTGCTATCCGTGTAGACATCCCGGGATTATATATGTAATCAACGGATAGGTTTGCTTAAAAAGCAAATGGGTGTTACAGACTAAATACACACACAAACAAAGCCACTACAACACCTTCTAAAAACATAACAGACATCTCACACGTCTCGAACTCTCGCCCTACCCGCACAACAACTTCTCGCTGCTGGGAAGAAAGGGCGTTGGGTCGGGTATGATACATGAAACATACGCTACCGGGTCTAAGCGATGTCAGGCAGGGCAGCCGATCGAGACTACAGGTCTACCCCAAAGCCAAATCAAAAGTCCTTCAAAAGAAGGCATCGTGCTTACCCCATACAAAAATGGGAAAAATGCACATTAAAAGAAGAAGAAGACGTACTGTCGAAATATATTAATTCTTTTGGCAAGCATAGGGTTCATATCACCATACATATATATATATATATATATATATATATATATATATATATGTGTGTGTGTGTGTGTGTGTGTGTGTGTGTGTGTATGTGTGTGTGTGTACATGCCCTGGGGACTTCCAGATTCGGTTACCATCCTTTAAAGGGCTTGAGAAAAACAAGCTCCACCCTTACATGCATATATATATATATATATATATATATATATATATATATATATATATATATATATATATATATAAAAGCTATCAAAGTCAAATGGTGCCAGGCTTGTGATAGTGAGTCCTGATTTTGATACTTGGCAGGGAAGGAAGCGATTCAGAGCCATTTCCTGAAAAATCTACTGTGTATCTATTGACCTCAGCGGTGAGTTGGTAGTTAGTCGACTTCGGTCAGTTCCGTTCTTGATTTATGTGGCGCTTACTCTTCGTCTTTCATAAAATGCACATGGATACACATGGCACTTACTCTTCGCCTTTCATAGGATACACATGGCACTTACTCTTCGTCTTTCATAGGATGGATACACATGGCACTTACTCTTCGTCTTTCATAGGATGGATACACATGGCACTTACTCTTCGTCTTTCATAGGATACGCATGGCACTTACTGTTCGTCTTTCGTAAGATACGGATGAGGCTCGAGTACAGAGATGGTGGTTGCTTCTGGAATTTTTATTATTCCTCAGTTTTTCCAAATTCTATGCTACATTGTTTAAAAGGCGAGGTTATTACCATTGAAGAGGACCAACTCATTTAACCTCCTCACATTTTTTTACAATCTTTCCAAAGTTTGAAATATGGGAACGGAAGGATAATCTTTAATTTTATTATAGGTGAAGCTGCTTGGGAAGGTGACAGCTGGTCGACATTTAGTGAGGGCAAGAAAAGATTTTTTGTGGGAAATGAAATCTGCGGGATGCAATGTTCCCCCGGAAGTGTAAGCAGAATGTTCCTTTGAAGTCTAAAACAACTGGATTATTCCAGTGAAGTTCAGAACAGCTGAAATGACCCCGTTAAGTCTAAAATAACTTAAAATGCTCTGGTGACGTTTAAAACAGCTGTAGACCCCTGCATCGTAACATTTGCTTAATTGTTTAAAATAGGAACTGTGAGGAACTGGAGAGTGAAATTTCTTCTTTTTATCGTCAGATTTTTGGTTTGGGATTCCTGTAGGACTACTGTAGGAAGTGAAAAACCCTTTTGTTTTGCGAAGTAGAAAAAATTAGTTATTTTATTGGATCTGATTCAGTGACTATCCGAGAGAGAGAGAGAGAGAGAGAGAGAGAGAGAGAGAGAGAGAGAGAGAGAGAGAGAGAGAGAGAGAGAGAGTGAGTTTGAGCCGGTGGTCAAGTACGGGTGGAGTAATCTCTTAGACAATTGGTACCTGGTACATCTTGATAAAATGCAAAGGGTCAATGATACTGAGAGAGAGAGAGAGAGAGAGAGAGAGAGAGAGAAATTTCCTTAATATACGCTCCGGCAAGGATAATCATCTAATAGCATCGTAATTCAATATATAATAGAAGATTTTTGGGTATATATCATTATATTAATATTTTCTTTGCAGATAGCAAGACATGTATGTAGGTGTTGTAATTTAGTTATGCTATTAATAATGATACAGTTATTTTATCAAACCAGGCCGAATAATATAACAAATGAAATTAATTTATGAGATTGAGAAGCTGCAAGAAAAGTCAACTGCTAAAGCGATGCAGTGCAACATGTGTTCTACGGAGCATTAATAAAACTGCTAGGGAGACTGTTCTACGGATTGATAGAAAACTTTAGGCCTCTGGTAACTGGACAGTGTGACGTCATGGTATCTTTCTGGGGTCGCAGAGGCATTTAAGGGAATAGCGGAAACTCCCTGTTAAAATAGGTTATGGAAGATGGCAAATACTTATATATGAGCCATAGATAACGACATTTTTACTGCACATAAAAACGTTAAATTAAGTTTCCGTAAATGAGTAAATCTAGAGGCAGGAAGATTTGCTATTATGGCAGCTGAACTATCTATCTGTCTATCTATCTGTATATGTATATATACAGTATATCGACAATGGAGTATTCTCTAAAGCCCAGCGAGAACAACCAAATATCGGTAAGATGTGAAAAATTAACTGTAAATTACACCAATTGAAAGCCATACGGTGACAAGACATCTTTATTGTTTCATTGTTTGTTGTTCTGTTGTTAATTTTTCATTCTTTCTGGAGATATTGAGCTGAACCCTAGACCTGCTACTCATTACTATAATAAAAATTGCAGGTACTTTACTGAAATATTTCAGGTTTAAGGTCAAATAATCTTCATATCCAGAGTTGTGCTCATAACTACTATTTGATGCTTTTATCTGAGGCGCTTGTAAGCAGAAGCAAGTAACAGGTTGAGTTTTTAATCTAGGGTTTGATGGCCCTGACTTTATTTATCGTCGTAACACCCCACATGTGCAAGGAATGTCTGTATACACTAAGTCCGGACGACCTATTTATCGTCTAAAAACTCGGAGTATAGTTGCTGCGAAGTTCTTTGTTTCAAGACTTTCAGTAAGTTCTACAATGTTTACATATTTGCTGTTTACCGCAATCCAGTTATTGACGATTCTGTATGGGACTGTCTCTTGGAGAGGATTATTATGGCTCAGTCACAGAATTAAAAAGCTACAATTCGTTAGTAGGGAGTTAGTTAGCTGCGATGCTCTTAGATTTAACGCCATTTACAATCTAAAGCACAGCGAGTGGTTTTGTTCAAATTCCACAGATCAGCATCGCCGGTCTGCTCTTGAGTTCTGTGCACCCTTCGATTTTGTCCAGATAATTGAGGAACCGTTGCGTATTTCTGGTAATAGATTCGACCTCATGTTCACAGGTGTTCAAGCTGTTGTCAAGTCCAAGGTCTGCGAGTATATAGGCACTTCCGACCATTGTGCCATTGAGATGGACATAACTGTCAATCAGTATATTCCTAATGCCGCCATTGGTAAAAGGATCTGGCTTAAATATAGAGCCATTTGGATAGCGTTATAGAAGCTTGTCCGGCACTTCATATTTCAGATGCTATATTAGATCCAGATCCCGAAAGCTAATGAAATGCTGATGGCTATTTTAGTAAGGTATGTTCCTAGAAATGCTGTCAAGTTCAGGACGACCAGCCATGATTTGATGGTACATGTAGATGAGCTTACCATGATAAACAGATCAAATTCAACACATGGAGATGAAATCGTTCACGTGAAAATTACAGTATTTTTATTTTCTTGTCGTGCTGCATGTAGAATTTACCATACAGCTGTGCAAAATTACAAAAATTCCTTAAAGAGAAAACTTGAAGGAATTACTCAGCCTCATCTGTGGTGGACCAAATTGACATCTGTCTTTGGGTCAGGCTCATCTGCCATTCCACCATTACTAACAGATGCTGGTAACTGACCCGAAGGAAAAGGCTGAACTGATTCATAGAGTTTTGGAAGCTAAGCAATCAGCTGAGGATGTCCCTATCCCTGATACTTGTCATCTTGAACCTATTCTTACAAAATTTGCATTTCGCTCTAGTGATGTTACAAAAATTCTTGATAATCTTGATAGCTGGGATGAAGATCCTGATGGTACCTGCCCTTTGGTTTTTAAAAAAATTTCTAGTGTGTTTCTCCCAAGATTAGTGGATTCTATAGATTTTTAGGTCGACGTAGTATCTGTGTGGATGAGTGCAAGCTGATTAATACAGTGCCTGTTCAAAAGAGTAGCATATATGCATACTGCAGTAACTACAGACCGATTTTTATTATCCGCAGAAAAACTTATTTGTGAGCCACTATATAAGTATGTGGAACCTAAAGGATTGTAAGCTGATAGTCAATATATATACAGTATATATAGGAAGCAGTTAGGTACCTGCAGTGCTCTTTTAGATTTGACATGCCATTTGCAAAAGAACCTTGATGAGGGTTTTGAGTGAAGAGTAATTCAAATAGATTTTAGTGCTGTTTTCAGTTTAGTAAATCGCAAGGTACGTATTTATAAACTTAAAAATCTTGGAGCGGGTGGATATGTTTTAGGATTACTTCGAGATGTCCTTACAGGTAGGCAGCAGGGAGTTTCTGTTGATGGGAACCAAGACCTGTTGTGTCTGGCGTTCCACAGGGTAGCTTTTCTTGGTCCGTTCCATAGGGTGGCAGTATTCTTGGTACACTGTTATTTTTAGTGCATACAAGTAATATGGTTGTTGGCCGGGAAAACAAGATTGTTCAGTATGCTGACGATACAACACTTGTGTTAATAGTAAAGTCTCCACTTATGAGATATGAAGCTGCCCTTAGTCTCAATCATGATATGGAGCAGATTAATGAATGGTGTAGTCGGTGGGGTATGAGGCTGAACTCCAGCAAAACGAAAGCACTTTTGATTAGCACATCTTGTACAGATTTTCCATCCCATCCTCTGCTTCAGGTGGATGGGACTCTGCTGAGGAGTCTGAAACTTTAATTGTTCTTGGTGTAACTTTTGACTCAAATCTTTTGAGAAACATCTAATGAAAGTTTCAGCAAATGTCACACAGAAGTTAGGTATTGTACATAGGGCCGCATATATTTATAACAGTGATAAAATCAGTGCAGCCTGTTTTAGGTTATTTTTGCTTCCTTTACTAGAATACTGTTCTCTGGTGTTGATGTCTGCTTCAGCCGGAGATTTATGTCATTCAGATAAAGTGGTTCGTAGTGGTAGGTTTCTGTTTCCTAACATTAGCAGTTATAACTTGGACCATCAGCGGACCATTCTTAATAGTTGTATTTTAACAGAGATCTTTCACATTCACAATTGATCCCTGATCCTCATTCCTGCCGAGAGCGACCAGATATGTTGAACAGCAGCACCAGTATGCAGTAAATGTGCCTCGCTGTCGAGCTTCTCGATTCCAGAGGCTGGAATAGTCTCCATGAGGACATTGTGCAATAGGAACTTCAAAAGTTCAAGCAGAAGTGCAACGCATCATTACCTTAAAACAATTCTCCTTGTATTTTAAAAATTTAGTTTTTTTTTATCTATTTGTTTATTAATTTGTTGATTTATTTTTTCTTTTCTAATAACTGATATCTTCTTTCTGTATTTCCTATTACCTTCTTTTACGTCTTTCAAATGAACACCACATTCGTTGGAAGCTTGAATTTCAAGTCAATGGCCCCTGCGGGCTTGTTCCATATGAATATTTTTCATGTTCTGAATAACGATAATAAAAATTCTTTAAAGTATTGAATGTTTTTTTCAGTTTTAAACATGAAGCATGATACTTGCAATTCGGTGTACTTGAAGCAGTTAAGTTTGTGTGTATCCTAAGTTTTGATTGCGAATCTGTTTTTCCTCCGGGTAATGAATAAGCTAAGCATTTCCAGCACCTGCCGTTTGGCAAAAGTCGCTCAGATCTTTTATCACTGGAATTAAGAGAGTTGATTGATAAAAAATCTATTCTGTTTTATGACCTTTTTTCCCTGGAGTGAAGGAATTCTCGGGAAAAATGCAGCGGAGTTGCAAGTCTGACGTGGCTTTTTTGGGTTCAGACTAATTCTCAGAAAAGGCAATACTCATTATACACTGGGACGCTACGCCAGCTGACATTTGGTTTCATTCCCATGTATCGAACTGGAAATTTCAGCGACTAAGCTAAATGGCAATTGCTTGTCATGGGCAAGCACTTCATTATCAGCACTCTTGTCCAATGAATCAATGGACGTTATGTTACTGGAAACTAATATGTGGCAGTCTGACGGTTCCCGAGAATTTCCCGTGAATGTACTTTGCAAATGTTAACACAGAGTATGAAAAATTCATTTCAGGATAATGGTGCCGGACTGGTATAAGGCGATGTTATTCTGATAAAGCATATTGTCACTGTTGTAATTATTGATTAGTTGACTACCAGTGTTTATCACTTGTTCATTTTGACCTGAAATTGCAGAAACAACATTCATGAATAAGGAACTGGCCGAGAAAATTCCAAGGCAATGTTTGGTGTCAAAAGTTTACGCTTCCAGTTGTGAGGAAAGAGACAGCCAATATATCTGTTAGAGCAACGTGTATACATATTTTCCTCGTAAGATTTTGCTCGCTCTCGCGAGTTTTCGTAAGTGAACCTCCAAGACTTTCTGAGCAAATGTCTCCCAAGTCCCATAAACATCTTCGAAGGAAGACAATGGTAAAAAGAGATGTAAGGATCTTGGCAGTGAACCAGTTTCCCCCAATCTCTTCTTCTCTCAAACTTGTTAGAAAGAATGAAGGGGCGGGGATTGAGAGGGAATGTATAAAGATGATGCAAGTGTGGAATAATACACCTCAGTGGCACTACAAATCGGAGTGGAAGCAATAATGGTCATATCACTCTTTAAAATGAAACAAGGACATTTTCCCCTCAGTACTTCACGATATGAATCGGATTTTTCTCTCGTTTTATGTATAAACATACACAAACAGACACCCACCCACACATATATATTTATGTATGTATACACGCAGACAAATATATATATATATATATATATATATATATATATATATATATATATATATATATATATATATATATAAATTTTATCACAACGTGACTTATATAGTCATGAAGCTACAAATGTCGTTTAATATCCAAGCCTGGCTACTTCGGGAATATTCCCGATGGGGAATTATCACCGAAGGGGAATTATAAGTGATAAATGGATCGGTATTGCTGGGTCTCGATCCCTCGACACAGTTACCTTCCAACGACTCCAGTCGACGGTCTACCCACTGAGAATTCCCCTTCGGTGATAATTCCCCATGGGGATATTCCTGAAGTGGCGTGAATTGATATTAAACGACATTTGTAGCTTCATGATTAAATATATATATATATATATATATATATATATATATATATAATATATTATATATATATATATATATATATATATATATATATATATATATATATATATATATATATATATATATATATATAAATAAATGTTTGCGTGTATGTGTGTGTTTGCAAGCGTTGCAGAAGAGCACTTCAAAATTTGTTAAGGTTTTTGAAGTATGTTTCCTTCCGTGTAATTTGTAGGCACCCCCAAAGCTCATTTGATCTGTGAGATGTACAGTGTGGCTTATACTATCTTGATTCGTTGTTTAACATCTCTTCATATAAATAACCCATAGTTAATCATAAACATGCTTGAAACACAAGTTATCATCATGTGTGCCAACTATACGTTAATATGCAAGAAAAATTGTGACCCGTACGTAATCGTAGATTTGAATGGCTTCACCGCTTGTTATTTTGCATAGATTTACTATACTGGATTTGGAGGCAGAAAGTGTCATATATATATACGAGTATATATATATATATATATATATATATATATATATATATATATATATATATATATATATATATATATATGTGTGTGTGTGTGTGTGTGTGTGTGTGTGTGCGTGTGTGTGTATACATTATACACATGTATATGTCTATATATGTATATATACAAATACATATATAATATATACATTGTACACATATATGTGTATATTATCAACTAAAAAATTCCCCTTCGGTAACATATATGAAAATATATTATTTCCGAGGTAGAGCGAATTGGATATTAAAGGACGTTTGTAGCTTACTGATTGTATATGAATCACGGTGATGTGATAAAAAGTCATAATATGGCTGCGTGTGACAAACGCACTACACGGTTAGCATGGCAGAGGTGGGTGGATATCGTCTCTAAATACAAACACCTGAGTTTGACGGGCGATTTGTATATGGGAGACGATATCCACTTATACCTCACTTGCTGGCCGCGTGGATTAAATGCGTCCACTGTAGTCCTGAGTTCTTGTCCTTCGCTGGTTCGAGCCCACGGGACGACGAACTTATTATCACCTAAAAAATTCCCCTTCGGTAACATATATGAAAATATATTATTTCCGAGGTAGAGCGAATTGGATATTAAAGGACGTTTGTAGTTTACTGATTATATGTGAATCACGGTGATGTGATAAAAAGTCATAATATGGCTGCGTGCGACAAACGCACTACACGGTTAGCATGGCAGAGGTGGGTGGATATTGTCTCTAAATACAAACACCTGAGATCGATGGGCGATTTGTATATGGGAGACGATATCCACTTATACTTCACTTGCTGGCCGCGTGGATTAAATGCGTCCACTGTAGTCCTGTGTTCTTGTCTTTTGCTGGTTCGAGCCCACGGGACGACGAACTTATTATCAACTAAAAAATTCCCCTTCGATAACATATATGAAAATATATTATTTCGAGGTAGAGCGAATTGATATTAAAGGACGTTTGTAGCTGGATATTGTATATGAATCACGGTGATGTGCAGTCATAATATGGCTGCGCGACAAACGCACTACACGGTTAGCATGGCAGAGGTGGGTGGATATCGTCTCCAAATACAAACACCTGAGTTCGACGGGCGATTTGTATATGGGAGACGATATCCACTTATACCTCACTTGCTGGCCGCGTGGGTTAAATGCATCCACTGTAGTCCTGAGTTCTTGTCCTTCGCTGGTTCGAGCCCACGGGACAACGAACTTATTATCAACTAAAAAATTCCCCTTCGATAACATATATGAAAATATATTATTTCCGAGGTAGAGCGAATTGGATATTAAAGGACGTTTGTAGCTTACTGATTGTATATGAATCACGGTGATGTGATAAAAAGTCATAATACGGCTGCGTGCGACAAACGCACTACACGGTTAGCATGGCAGAGGTGGGTGAATATCGTCTCTAAATACAAACACCTGAGATCGACGGGCGATTTGTATATGGGAGACGATATCCACTTATACCTCACTTGCTGGTTGCGTGGGTTAAATGCGTCCACTGTAGTCCTGAGTTCTTGTCCTTCGCTGGTTCGAGCCCACGGGACGACGAACTTATTATCAACTAAAAACCCCCTTCGGTAACATATATGAAAAAATATATTATTTCCGAGGTAGAGTGAATTGGATATTAAAGGACTTTTGTAGCTTTCTGATTGTATATGAATCACGGTGATGTGATAAAAGTATATATATAAATATATATATATATATATATGCATATATTTATATATATATATGCATATATTTATATATATATGTGTATATAATCTGTATATATGTGTATAAATGTATATATGTACGTATGTATGTATGTTTGTATTATTGTATTTATGTGTGTGTGTTATTGCAAAAAACTTGAGTGTTTGTGTGTATCAGGTAAAAGAAATAAAAATGAATGTTGCTGAAACTGATCCTGCGCATTTATGTATCTTGAGTCTTAAACCTTCAATTTTAATGTAATCGCAGTCATTTGCTGAATGTTTTTTTACGCTTCAGTTTCGTGACAAGTTCACTGGGGCCTCTCATCCTCTTTCATTTAAAAAAAAACTTAGAAAGTATGGTTGAAGGGATTTCTTTCTTCACGGAAATGTACTGTAACTAAGAATCTCTATTTTTGTCCTGTGTTATTGGAGCTTCACGCACAAGGGAGTCAGTCATTGCAGAAAGTTGCTTTGAAAAAATATAATACTAGTTTTGAATGTTGTCCATGTTAAGTTTGATGTCGATGTAGGAACCTTCCTAATACCAACACCAGTGACCTTCGTTGGTAGAACGCGTTATAAATACTCATTGCTCATTGTAAGATATATTGATGAGGCACTGTTGCTAGATCATATTTGTTGAGGCCATACATTCTTGACGATTTAATAAATTTCCTTTGGCACCTGTAGTGTTTACTCTCTCTCTCTCTCTCTCTCTCTCTCTCTCTCTCTCTCTCTCTCTCTCTCTCTCTCTCTCTCTCTCTCTCAAGGAGCTGAATGCCTCCATGACATGCTGGCTGGCCCTCTCGCAAAATGCTCCTCGGCATTTATGAATAGTGAAGGTCATAAGAATTAGCCATAATTTGTATTTGGAGATTAAATTATAGCAGATAGCTGACGCATTCATTTACTTATTTATTTCTCCACTGGGCCGTCCGGACCAGTCAAGACAATTATCGTAACTTTTCAGTTAACGATGAAGTTTCTTGATTTGGACTGGATGATACTAAAGGCAATGAACGCTGTGAAATATTGCTCTATTCGTGTCATTTTTGCTTGCAATTATGTATTTTAAGATTATACATGCATACACAAACACATATATATACTTATATATTTAAAATGAGTGTGTACTTTTGCTTGCGTGTGCACTGTAATCTGTCAGATTTAGAATTTTATATAAGAGGAATGACGGTGATTTTTAAGAATTTAGTATTCCCATGTCTTTTGTTAGGGAGCACGGGATATGAGATGCCATAAATCTTATGAATTGGATATCATTGCACCCTCTTGCGAATATTTATTGTCTCAGGGAAAGAGGAAAACAGCTGTTTGTTTTATTAGCCATCGATATCTGGTGTAATTTGCAGTCAGGACCATTTTATTGCTACATGATATCCAGCAATCCGTATGGAAGGTATTGCTTTTGCATGCCAACAACACTATCACGGTGCATGGAGCATCCAGTTTTGATAGCGTTTTGACTGCTATGCTTCCCCCCCTCCCCACCCTTGATCCCTCCTTACTCCTTGTCCTTTTCCTCCTGCTTTCCTTCGTGTCATATTATTTTTCTTTCCCGTCTCCTCCTCTTCCTCTTCTTCTCTCTTTCTTTAAGCATTACTTTTCAATTTAATCGGTTGTTAGATTTAGCCCCATCATGCTGTGTATTTTATTGCGCAAGAGATGTCTCAATTTTGTTCATGGTTTATGCGAGTTGGCCATCCGTCAAAGTCGTTCATGAATTTTACATGTCCGTACCATCAAGTGCAGAAAGCGTTCATACGTTTGCTCGGCTGTGTTTCACCATATGTCGTTCATTGATAGGTTCCGGTGGAAGTACCTGCGTTTTACCTTGTGGCTCTCATGCCTCACTGTTACTCACCACATCTCGCATCAGACTCATCATAGGTCATTTGCATTTTTTTTTATGCGGGACAATTCCCCATACGCTTTCAAACTCCTCTATTGCCCAAGCTTGGTGGCGGGCCCAGCTAGCCTGTGAAATCAGTTCGTTTTGAGATTTTCGGGTTCGGAGAGCCAGAGTGGAAAAATATACTCGCTTGTTTTGTAGTGTTACAGCTTCCCAAAATATGACCTGTTTGTTTTGAGAATGAATTTGTGAAGTTCTTCGAGGATATACTCAACCCCTGTTTGAGACTCTGGCGTTTTGAAGTTCTTCGAAGAAACAATCACCAGTTTGGTCTCTCGTTCTCAGAAGTGAGGACTCTCTCTCTCTCTCTCTCTCTCTCTCTCTCTCTCTCTCTCTCTCTCTCTCTCTCTCTCTCTCTCTCTCTGAATAACTTCCCCTCTGTTTTGTTTTAGGATTTTCAGATTCTGAAGCTTTTGGAAGCCGTACTTGCTCCTCTTGTTGATTCCGTTTTTTTTTTTTTTGTAAAAAATTGTGCGGTTGTATGAGAATTTTATTTTTCGCCTGAATCATCTTTAAAAATATTTCTTTATATTTCATTAGGATCACCTTTAAAGTGCACAATAACTTTTATTTGATTCATCATTTTTAACTGCGTAAGCCTTTTGTTTGCACTGCATACATAAATTTTTGTGCACTGTAGATGCGTTGTTTGTGTTGCATAATCTGTATGTGTTGCTTGAGCGTGTTGTTTGTTTTATGCAAACGTGATGATATATTTCAGAACCTGAGCGATCAGTGACTCTGGGAAGTGATTTCACAATGTTCTTTATAATAATTGTTAAAATTAATCATGGAATAGTGGCATGTCAAGTACTTCAACTTGATATTTTCTTAATCAAACCTGGGTATGCTTTATTTTTCCAGTAAATCACATTGCGGTCTTGATTACACTCATCTCCTGTTATTTTTAGTAATTGTTACATTTGAAGAGATCGTATCTTGGTCCTAAAGCGACTGAAAAGTATGTAATGTAATTAATAATGGGTTATCAGTAGGAAGGTAGAATGTACAGTTCACCTCCTTGCCTTAAAAAACTAAATCTGATTACCTCAGGGGTCTAGTGCGAGCGGCAGTGGTTCAAGTGAAGATACAAAGTTACTGGAGTAAGTGGTATCTTTGTGAAAATTGCATAAATTAAAACTGATTTAGTAAAAAAAATATATGAATTTTTATATATACAATAAATAACGTGTTAATATCTAGCCCTCTCTTAACATGTATTAACTAAATGATATTACCGACAAAGAAAGCTGTTTATATAGTATGAATAATTGCCGTACAATAATGTTCCTGATTTTGATCTAAATGACGTAATTGGCTTTAGGAAGAATGCTTTGATTTTTATTTAATTATTGCGCTGTTTTGCTTTATTGAATGGACGGAAATCGCTATATTTCTTTCTCCGTGGGCGGGGTGGGTGGGTGGGGGCAAGCGTGAATTCCGAAGTATGACGCTGCGGAATGTTTATCAGGCTTCGAATTTGATGTGTGCCTTAGTTTACAAATGTTTGTGCGCTTTGCTCTCAGCTGGCGGCCGGTACGGAAAAGACTGGGTCAGAGAATGGGAGTGATTTTCGAATAAATCAACATTTACGACATGTTTGGGAGAGGTTCAAAATGCCTTTTGGTTAAAGAGGCTAACTGTAGATGGTAAGCCGCAGGAACTATCAGAAGGAAGTTGTTTAGGAAAATGGTTAAAGATGTAGTTTTGTTCATCTGTTATCTAGTAGCTTTCAGTATTGCCCCTATATGTGTTGAAGAATGAAGGTAGCTTGATCGGGGCATCTTCTGTAAATGTCATTTTTGATGGTATAGAAACCTTAAATTTTCTCTAATGTTTAAGAGCACTATATATATTATATATAAGGGTATATATATATATATATATATATATATATATATATATATATATATATATTATATGTTATAATACATACAGTATATGTGTGTGTGCGTATATATATAGAGCCTATGTATATAAATGTGTTTTTGTGTTTGTGCAATACTGATAATGCTTTTATTAGTCAGGGGTTAAATGTAAGCCATTTCGTTCAATTTTTGTCGACATTGTGTTGCAGTATTCATTTGCCACCCAGTATGTAACTCTTCATTAGCAGACTTCACCAACTCCATGATTGTAGAGTCACGTCTTCTGATACGCCTCCTGGTAGTGACCCCTTGCGTTGCCGAAGAGTGATTGCACTGCGATGTCACCTTTTCCACATCGCAGACCAACGCCGGCTTTGACTGAGAGCCACCTCTCTGCCGGGAATAAAAGGAAGGATTTTGCCTCGCCCGTAACGCACTTGAGCAATGGGCTAATCTGAATAATATCATCGTTCGACTGCCGGACCATCGCTCACCTCACCTCTGCGCCATATTTAATAGGCAAGACTGCGGCTCCCACACGTCGTTTTTGTTGTCAGGTCCCCGGGTTTTGAAGGTGCTTTCATATAGCAGAGATTTGAGGCTATTGTGCCCCTTCGGGAGAGTGATATGTTTGTGATATATTCTCTCTCATGATTGAGGTTGGTTTATAGCTATTGTTTGCAAATGTTACATCCTCTGCTACGGGAAGTAATACTTGAGTTGAACGATCAATTTCCCAGTGTTCGCAAATGTTCAACCTTCTCTTTTTCTATACTTACTTACTTTCTCACGATAATCAGAATATTTTTTCATATTTTTCTCATATATGAGACCTTCGTTCACATGACTCAGAAAAATCTCTTTCAACCATTTGAATTAAAAGACAAATTTTAATAGTGGTTAAGGCACCGAAAAAAGCACGTTCCAAAGAATTTACACGATGTAATATAACCGAAATCTCTCACAAATCTCATCTAACTAAAACATAGTTAATTTATCTAAATCTGTTCTTCACTCAGTCCTTGGTTCACCTCAGCCAGTTGTAAAATTCCAAGCCATTGTCCACATAACCACAACTGCTCTTCTGGAAACAGTGACGTCTTACTAATGTATCATGATTATCGTATTTGCCGGCTGTTTAATAGTTCCCATCAGGTACAATATCTGCGAGAATGCTTTCAAACTAATGAACTGAATATATATAGAGATTGTCCTCTTGGTCCGGGAACCAGTGGAGAGTAGACTTACTTCGTACCAACATCTTTGAGTGCTTATAGAAAATATACAATTGATTGTATATATACATACGCACCCACACACACATATACTATATATATATATATATATATATATATATATATATATATATATATATATATATATATATATATAATACATGTATACACATATATACGTATATATATATATTTATAATAAATACTTATATGTCTACATAAAGGAAATAAAGCCTCCAGAGGTCGTTACCTTTCTGATTTTCAACTAGAAATTTGGGATGATGTCAACCCATGCCCCTTCCCTTCAAGCTGTTACCTGTTACATTCGAATGGCAGCCAGTTGCATAGTTCACTATTAAGATCAACAGAGGTTCAGTGGAGTCCGCACAACTTGCTCATATCTCTCTCTCTCTCTCTCTCTCTCTCTCTCTCTCTCTCTCTCTCTCTCTCTCTCTCTCTCTCTCATATATATATATATATATATATATATATATATATATATATATATATATATATATATATATATATATATATATATATATAAATGTTGATATTTATAGATAGATTTCTAAGGAAGTTGAAAGAAAGAAGTTGCTCGGCTAAGTAACTTTTCTTGATCATAAAAGACCTTGGTATCCATTTGCAGTTAGATAGGTTGGTGCTTGGATGTCCGTGGGCAATCCCCGGAACTATCGAACGAGAGCAAGCACAGGACCCATCAGCCTCCAAGCTGAGGATACTATAATTAATAAATCTGTCAGCGATTGGCATAAAAGTACAATTAAAAATGTGAAATGCATAGTAGAAATAGACATTGACATGTCGATGAGAGGAGCTGGATGAAGTACAACTCTGTTTAGAATTAATGATGAATAAAACCAATATTAAGTTTAGTGTTAAGATGAATAAAACCAATATTATATATATATATATATATATATATATATATATATATATATATATATATATATATATATATATATATATATGGGTTCAAATCCGCAGCCAACCGGTCAGAGAGGCGGACACTTTGCTATCCTTGTAGACACCCTGGGATTATGTATGCAATCAACGGATAGGCTTGCTTAAAAGCAAATGGGTGTTACAGACTAATACACACAAACAAACATAGTCACTCCAACATCTAAAAACATAACAGACACCTTATGCCTCTTGACTGTCGACCTAACGGCGCAACGACTCCTCGCTGCTGGGAGAAAGGGCACTGGTGACTGGTACAATACATGTACATACGCAACCGGGGTCTAAGCGATGACAGGCAGGGCAGCCGATCGAGACTACGAAGTCTACCTCAAAGCCAAATCAAAGTCTTCAAAAGAAGGCATCATGCTTACCCTATATAAATGGGAAAAAAGCACGTTAAAGATGATGTAAGAATATATGTATATATATATATATATATATATATATATATATATATATATATATATATATATATATATATATTTATATTTTTTTATAAATATTCTGCTGTTCGCCCTCTCAACATTATTTAGTAAACATATTATTCTAACAAAGACAGGAAGACATCTCTGTCCATGCTAAGGAGGCTGGGTATTTCAAAAAATAACGTCTTTAGCAGGAATAGTTAGCAACAGGGGCCTAAACCCATAGGGAGGGTCTCACCAAGTAACCTCTAGTGAAGGTGGTCTTAAGCTTCCTTTTCCCTGTTCTATGTATCGGCAATGTTTTGTCAAATTTTCAGACTGCCCGAGGAGTAGATACACTGACGCTACAGCCGCCCTGTTTGACCGGAGACGGGTCAGAGAGAGAGTAACGTAATGACCGAGAACGCACGTCATGCTTAGGCAAAACTGTGTCCTTTGTTTCCCCCCCCCCCTTGTCTTTTCATTAGTGAACAACATTACTGTGCGTTTCCCAGAATCTGTATCGTCAGTTGCAGTGCTCAAGCAAACCACGTAACAGTAAATCTGAAAACCGATTGGTATCTGCTGTTTGCTAATATTTCTTTCCCTATATTTCAACCTTTCTATTGTTTCCTCTTCGCCACCATCTACATAATATGGTATAACCAATTTACTTTTATGAAGTCAAGTGTAAGAATATTGCTTAGCGACCCTCAACCATTGCCGTGCAGTAAGTAGGAATTAGGGAAGGTTAAATAAGTAAATTTTAGGCAGCCTTGTGTCTCGATCCCATTGTCCAGAAGAGAATTAGCCTTCACTAATACGAAACTGCGTGCTTTATCTACCAGCATAGACCTCCGTTGTGTTATAAATTTACTTGAAGCAAGGGAAAATTGACTGTGTTCGACGTGGGCGATAGTTCATGTAATTGCCTCGCTATAACTGTACATTCTTTCTTTGTCGGGACCAATTGGGAAGTAAGGGGGGTTTGATGTAATCCATGTGTTGCAGAGTAACCCGTTATTCCCTGTATTGTTTTTTTCCCCGACTGGCGACCTTATTTAATTAAGTAATTGTCTGTCTGTGAGGTTAACTTTTAGCTTTAAATGACAGGTTGTGTGTCCTTGGCAATTCAGGGCCCCATAAATTGCATTAATCAATTAATAAACACACGTCACATTATGTATATATATATATAATATATATATATATATATCAGCCAATATATATATATATATATATATACACGTCATATATATATATATATATATATATATATATATATATATATATATATATATATAACAAAGTCTCGTACAGTACTAGAACTAAGCTACAGAAATACAACGATCTTCCATCATGGTGGAAAGTATTTTTCTTGTTTTCATTTTCTCTCTTTCCTGGTTTTCCATGAAGGGGAGCAGAAAAAACAACTGCATGTACATGAATACACACGCATACATTCAGACTAAATACCGCAGGTTAATTACATTCCTGGCCATGACTTGAGAATGTTACCAGAAGGAACATCAAATGACGCAGCCTTTTTTTTCTGCATGCTATTTTTTGGTGTAGATGTGTTCCATTTTTTTTTTTTTTTTAGAGAGATTTCTTCGCGGTTGTTGTGCAAAATTTCTCAAAGGTTCACGGACGGGAAAGATTGTTCTAGTGTGTTTTTAATTAGAGGTTGTGAACCCGACCGGATAAGGAAACGTTATTGTCCGATGTGATATAGAGCCCGGAAACGTGCGGCTTATTTCCTCTCATGATAAGGTTTGAACTTTCCATTATTTTTGGCGTGCTGAATTCACTGCGTTACTTCATGATGGCGTTATTATGCTGCAAATCATATAGTTACTGGGAGAGAGAGAGAGAGAGAGAGAGAGAGAGAGAGAGAGTTAATGTGTCGTTGGTAACCAAATGCATCTCACTCAACGTGACGGTGAGAGGCTCATTATGCAACATATTTCACAGGCCCATACTTAAGAGAGACAGACAGATATAAATCACATTTAACGTGTTTAGTGTGAAGTAAGCTCATTAAAAGTTATTTGATATGGCCCATTATATATATACATATAGATATAAATATACATTTATATATATATATATATATATATTTATTATAATATATATAATATATTACTATATATATATATATATATATATATATATATATATATATATATATATATAATATATATTTATATATATACATATATACATACACTGATAGCCTTGTGGTTCTTTGCATCCCATAGGATGAAGTTGTTAGCCCCACACTCTTGTTTACTTCGGTTGCCACCTACCATACCGATCAACTACCAGGGGCATAATTCTCTGAGTTGCTCTGAAGATTTGAAGAGTTATTTCCATAAAAAGGAAGCAGTGCTTTGGACAACCTGAAGAAAGAAATGTCATATGACGCAGAGGACTGTTGTTGTGCTCACAGTCAGCATTGCCTTCGTAAGAGTTGGCTTTGGCGTTTCATCCCAGCTGATACAGCCACGCACCTCAATTTATCTCTCTTTCTTCTTCCTTGCCTTATTACACGTCATTTGTGCTCTGGGAATGCGTGACCCCCGTCTCTCTTATTAATCCCTGCATTCCGTTTTCTGTCGCTTCCAGCCTTCCCCTGGAGGAGCGTCCGAATTCTTTCCCTCCTTGTAATTTGGTTCGTTACTGTCAGTTTTGACCTGTGAATAATAGGGAGCGCAAGCATACACTCTCTCACGCTGATTTAATGCATCTGAGGCTCGACTGTGCCCCAAATTATTAGGCCAGATCATCCGTTTTGGTTGGGGGGGAGGTTTTCAGGTTGCGATCTCCAGCAGATTCGTCTCATTATTGAAACGTCGAGTGCTCTTCCAACACCTCTCCTTTTCAGTCTATTCTTAAAATGATAAAAATTGCATTTTTGCCGGATTTGAGAGAGAGAGAGAGAGAGAGAGAGAGAGTTTTTCAAATAATTTTCGTGTTTATACTTTAAATAGTGTGCTATTAGAGTGTGGTTACGCATATCAGAATTGTTTTTTGATAACAGGTCAGAAGTGAAGGGGTATAAATTTCAGATGGCAGCCTTTGTGAACGTATTGCACGAACATTTTCTTAAAATATGTTTCGTACCAGATTAATGTGCATTGCAGCAGGTATTCAGGTTACAGCCACTCACAGTGTGCAGTGAATAGAGACCATGATCCTACAGGTCAGTACAGTTTTACATTGTACACTCTTTTTTTATAAGACTCTTTCTCCAAGTTTGGCGAAGATGGGAATCGTACTTATTGAACAGTTGCTTCGCGGAAAGTCATTCTATCGCTGTTTTAGTATTTTTAAATACATGTATTCTTTTTATTAGCGTGATTTCATTTTATTAGTTATTTTTTGCACGCATAATTATTCATACAGAAGTTCTTAATTTCATCATTACTGAATGCTGTGTCTCCAGCAAATCTTTTGTACATTGATGGCAAATTCTTTTATTTTTTCATTCATTTGCAGTACAAATTTTATATACTATAAATTCTATATATTATACATTACGCAAGTAAGTGTCAACCGCTGTTGAAAGTTACTAGTTAAACATTACAAAGCCTTTTGGAGTTAAGCCATTTGAATTTCCAGCTTTCTCTCTCTCTCTCTCTCTCTCTCTCTCTCTCTCTCTCTCTCTCTCTCTCTCTCTCTCTGATCTTGCCTCATGTTACCTATCTTTTTTAACTTTCAAAACAAACATTTGCCCCAAAACTTTAGCTGCTATTTTGCATGTTAAAAATGTTCAGAGCACTAATAAGTGTCTAAGCTTCTGAACAAAGAGCAACATTTAAAAGTTGGCGGTTATAATGAGTGGCAAAGTTTGAGTTTTGTGAGTTGAGCCCGGTGAATACGACAAATTCTTTTCGCAAAGCAAATATATCAGAAAAGATGTGCGATTTGAATCTGTGTTAAAAGACACCTCGGAATATACGCATTTTATTTTTTGCAACAGCAGCTGTGGCACCAAATGAGATGCATGGACGGGTACGTGTATACACGCATTTAGCTAGACTTTACTAAAATATAGATTGAACACTGAAATTTGGCTTGAGAGAGAGAGAGAGAGAGAGAGAGAGAGAGAGAGAGAGAGAGAGAGAGAGAGAGAGAGAGAGATTATTCCTGTAGGTTGCACAGTAGGTTGAGTTATACAGGGAACGGAGAGAGATAATAGTAATATTCCTTCAGGTTGTACATTAGAAAAGGAATTAGATTTTAAATTGCGTTATACAGGGGACAGAGAAAGATAATGGTAATGTTCCTGTAGGTTGTAGTTGAAAAGGAATCAGATTTTGGGATGAGGTATGCAGGAGGCAGAGAGACACAGAGAGATAATGGTAATATTCTTGTAGGTTGTACTGTAGAAAAGGAATTAGATTTTGAGATGAGGTATGCAGGGGCCAGAGAGAGAGAGAGAGAGAGAGAGAGAGAGAGAGAGAGAGAGAGAGAGAGAGAGAGAGATAATGATAATATCCCTATAGGTTGTACAGTAGAAAGGGAATTAGATTTGTAGGTTGAGTTGCACAGGGAACACAGAGAGATAATGGTAATATTCCTGTAGGTTGTACAGTAGAAAAGGAATTAAATTTTATGTTGAGTTAAAGAGGGGACAGAGAGATAATGGTAATATGCCTGGAGATTGTACAGTAGAAAAGGAATTACATTTTGGGTTGAATTATACAGGGGACAGAAAAATATAATGATAATATTCCTGTAGATTTTTTGGTAGAAAGGAATTAGATTTTGAGTTTAATTACACGAGATAATGATAATAAACCTGTAGGTTGTACAGTTGAAGAGGAATCGGATTTTAGGTAGAATTATACAGGGGACGGAGAGATACAATGACAATATTCCTGTAGATTGTACAGTAGAAAAGGAATTAGATTTTAGGTTGAGTTATACAGGGGACAGAGAGATATAATGATGATAATATTCTTGTAGGTTGTACAGTAGAAAAGTAATCAGATTTTAGGTTAAGTTATACAAGGGACGGAGAGAGATAATGATAATATTCCTGTAGGTTGTACAGTAGAAAAAAAATTAGATTTTAGGTTAAGTTATACAAGGGACAAAGAGAGATAATGATAATATTCTTGTAGGTTGTACAGTAGAAAAGGAATTAGATTCTAAGTTGAGTTATAAATGGGACAGAGAGAGAGATAATGATAATATCCCTGTATGTTGTACAATAGAAAGTAATTAGATCTTAGGTTTAGTTATACACGAGAGAGAGAGAGAGAGAGAGAGAGAGAGAGAGAGAGAGAGAGAGAGAGAGAGAGAGAGAGAGAGAGAGAGAGATAATGATAATATTTCTGTCGGTTTTACAGTAGAAAAGGAATTAGATTGTAGGTTGAGTTATATAGTGGACAGAGAGAGAGATAATGATAATATTCCAATAGGGTGTACAGTAGAAAAGGGGTTAGAGTTTTGGGTTGAGTTGTGTAGAGGACAGAGTGAAATAATGATAATATTCCTGTAGGTTGTTCAGTAGAATAGGAATTAGATTTTGGGTTGTGTTATACACGGGACAGAGAGAAATAATGATAATATTCGTGTTGGTTTTATTGTAGAAAAGGAATTAGATTTTGGGTTGTGTTGTACAGGGGACAGAGAGTGATAATGATAATATTCCTGTAGGTTGTACAGTAGAAAATGAATCAGATTTTAGATAGAATTATACAGGGAACGGAGAGAAACAATGACAATATTCCTGTTGGTTTTACAGTAGAAAAGAAATTAGATTTTAGGTAGAGCTACACAGGGACAGAGAGCGGTAATGATAATTTCCTTTAAGTTGTACAGTAGAAAAGGAATTAGATTTTATGTTGAGTTAGACAAAGATCGAGAGAGAGAGAGAGAGAGAGTGAGAGAGAGAGAGAGAGAGAGAGAGATTTGCATTTTTTTACACATTATAAGGGGAATGAGGTTTTATATTAATGAGCAGAGAAAACGATCAAGATAGAGCAATGCAAACATGGAGGACTTGGTTGCATTCCTTGTTTCAGCTGCTCCTCTCTGTGCCGGAGAGGGGTCGTCACGTCTTGGCTGTGATGTGTAATTCACCTTGAACTTGTTTAGGTGACAGAGAACATCACCGCGTTATTAGTTGTCTGAAACCAGCCAATAATTTAAATTCTTTAAATAAATGATTTAGTCTATTTTTGAAGGAAGGCATTTTTTTTTTTTTTTTAATTTCCGTAAGTGATATACCGATTGTTATCTATTCATTCATTTAGGGAAGTTAAGGTTGTTACTTGTTGAAAGATTATAAGACAATCATCCAACCATTTACTGAAAGAAGTGAATAGCATTCATGGAAAGAAGGGGATGTGGTATTTATTGAAAAAACTTTAAAATATTTATTCAGTGCGCGACTATATGGCTGTTACTTATATTAAAGATTCAGGCAATTATTTGCTGAAAGATTCTATGACCCGCGTTGAAAGACGGCAAGATATCCCTCGCTGAAAAGCCTTAAGGAAGTTATTCACAGAAAAACCTTACGACGGCCTCGCATTGCCTAGATTCATCAAAGAAATGCGAGACTGTCACTCGGTTTAAGGCTGTAAGATAATTATCCATCAAAAGACGGTAAATGTCTCATTCAAAAACGGACTAAAACAGTCACAGACTCAAAGAACCTGTGGCGAGGGACCCTATCGACAATTGAAAGCCATGCGGCTTATTGGTATTATCAAACGATGAACTAATCGTCTAGAATCATTTTCATGAGCGGAGAATGAATTTGTAATGCTTATTTTTTAAAATAAAGCTTGACTGTAATGTTTTTTGTCTTAATGATTTTCTCAAGTTGATATGGAAATTAGGCTAAAAAGGAATAGAGCGGAATCTGTACTGTAGGTCATCGAGTGCTTTCAGAGAGAGAGAGAGAGAGAGAGAGAGAGCTTCGGTAATGGGAAAGAGGAGGGATGGGGTGGAGATGGGGGTTGGCGAAGTTTGGGAAAACTAGGAGCCAAATCCGGTGGGAGGGGCGTCTCAAGCACACAATAAATGTAATAGCAGATATTAGAGTTCTAGAACGCTGGAAGCGGATTAGATATGCGAAGGGTTTTGTCACAAATGAAAAATAATAGGTTAGTCATGGCTTAGCTTTCAAATGTTCTTAGTCTGATGGATCTCGAAATGTTTGTTTATTCATTAAGTGTTTACCCCGCGGTACCGGAAAACAAATGAACTAAACGAGAAAATATCTAATGAGACTACAGTGCATTAGCAAGATAAAATCAAAATTGATTTCCGAAGTGGCTGTGAATTAGAGAGGTGAAATCATTAGTGGCGTAGCTAGGAAATAGTAGCATAGCGTTGAAAGCGGAGTTTTCATTGGAGTTTGGGGAAAAATGGAAGACGTAATATGAAGAGGACTGTGAGTGAAATACTAAGACGAAATTCCAAGTAGAGGCCGCCACTTCAAGTAAATGGTTATGTGATTTCTTGAGCCATGATGTACGTCATTTATAGATTTATTTACTTGTGTCACTAAACTTTTACAGAAATTTTACAGCAAAAGAGGTGAGTTGTATTCGGGCTTACGTTGTTTGGTATCAAAAGTGTATAGCTCCTTAAACATGTTCTGTTTGTAGTGTGGCTCAACTCATATTACCTGATGGAATATATTTATTCCACTAACGAGTGTGAATATGCATAAATAAGAAAACACATTAATAACATTTCATTTTAATCGGGTGCCATTCGAGGTATCATGTAAGCAAAACATATTTCTCTTAAAGTCTAAAAATAAGCACACCTCAGAGTGAAATAACTTCGCCACTCAGGACGTCATAATAACTAAGAGAAAAAACCTACTGTACTGACATGCAAATCACAAACGAAAATGGTTCACGTATCCCTAAAATCTTTTTTTCTTCTTCTTTTCCCACAGGCGCTATTCGCACCACAGTCGTGCTTGATCGCGAGACGGCTCGTGGTTATTGGCTGTCAGTTGTGGTGGCCGATAATGGTGCTGTGCCTCTCACCGACATCTGTCACGTAAGTAATTGAGTCGTCGCTTCTTAACAGTGTGTGTGCGCACTGGAGCGCCAGACGATTTCATGATACGTGTTCGGATTAACTAGCGTGTGAATGTGTTTTATATATATATATATATATATATATATATATATATATATATATATATATATATTATGCTTTCAGGAGAATATAAATATATATATATATATGCACAGAACTGGTTATATATATATATATATATATATATATATATATATATATATATATATATATATATATATATATATATAGATGTACACATTATTGAATATTGTAGCTATTATATTGTACAGAACTGTGATTATATATATATATATATATATATATATATATATATATATATATATATATATATATATATATATATATATATATACATATATGTATATATATATATATATATATATATATATGTGTGTGTGTGTGTGTGTGTGTGTGTGTGTGTGTGTAATGTGTGTGTATGTGTTCATGTTCGAAATCACCAGACAGTTTAACATTTTCTTCTAACTTATATTTTTTTAATATTTATTCCCCTAAATGCCTTTAAATTAGAATGAAACGAATGTAGAAGTTCTCCATCTCAAGAGGATTCGAACATACGATAGGTCAGAGGACTTAGGATAGTGGGTGATGATTTAGCCTTAACTGACTACCTGTGATTTCGAATCACACCTTTTGGGCAGGAGAACTTTTTAGACCATACCCATTAGTTTTAGGGGTTTCATTTGAATTGGTAGAAACGGTAGAAAATTAAACTGTAAAGCTCAGTGTGGTCATTGAAAAAATAAATAAATATTCAGAAAATTAAATACGCACACACACACTCACACATATATAGTGTAAGCATGTATGTTTGTTCACACGCATGTACGATTGCTTAGAGAGAGAGAGAGAGAGAGAGAGAGAGAGAGAGAGAGAGAGAGAGAGAGAGTTGCCATGTTATCCATTTGCCCCAGGAAATGTGCTGGTGGTACCCTAGGGGCCTTGGGAATACAGGGGTAGCATTAGAGTTGTGTACTTAGGTTTCTTATGTAAAAGCCAGTTTTTCTTTTCTTGTACATTTGGTCTGATGGAAGGGAATCTATGGAAGCTGTATATTTTGGCCATGAAAAAAAAGGCTCAGTGGTATGTTTGATTTGATGTTATATTAATCTGCAGGAAAATTGTTTTTCACGCATTAGAATACGGCGGTAGTTTAAGTATGATCTAAATTGTTTGAAGTAAATTTACCTAATAAAACGATCACTCATATCTTTTATGTTGTTTGTGTTGTTGTTATTCTTTTGCTTAAACCACAGACCCATGAAAAAATGTAATCCCAAAGACCACATTTTATTTGGAAGCTTTGTATACCGTCGTAAAAAATAAAGGATATTTACATATCAGAACTCTGGGCTAATGCCTAGTTCATAGCTACATTTATTTGCAAGTGATGTTTTCTTTCCTTTTAAGAGTCGAGGTTTGTATGATTGCATTCATATTTTTAAGAATGTACGTATGCTTTCTTGTATATATGTATGTATATATATATATATTATATATAATATATATATATATATATATATATATATATATATATATATATATATATATATATATATATATATATATATATATATATATATATTTCAACGTTCAGTTAATCGGACATGGTTATACCTACCTACCGAAATATTTTTAAACAGCATTCTGAATATGATTTCTCTCCCTGTCAGTATGTTACTATGTTCTCTTCGGTTCATTTAAAGTAGGCATCTTTTCATGGTGCTGTTCAGTAACTTTTCAGCTTATAATACAGGGGCTGACATAAGATGCATTTCTTTCTGTCCTTTTAAAGGGAAAATTCTCTGTGGTTTAAACGAACAGTAAAAATAATTGGGTTATGAATTGGAAGCTATCTGCCTTTACTGAATCTTTTACAACAGATAGGAATTTCAGTGTTACGGCAACTACAGTTATTTGGCTTCGTAAATAATTATTCTCTCTTCTCTCTCTCTCTCTCTCTCTCTCTCTCTCTCTCTCTCTCTCTCTCTCTCTCTCTCTCTCTCTCTTCCCACCAAGATCATGACTAGCTCTATTAACAGTTTTGTTAACTACTGTTATTCTTTCTTAGATATAGTCGTCTTCCGGTAAATACGAAAACTCATCCCAAATTGATCAAGTAGGCGCCGGACCGCTTAAGGTCCCCCATTGCCCAGAGTAAGATGGAAAGAAAGAAATAAATAAGTAGAGGAAGGGATCCATTAAGTCAACAGTGCATGAGGAAGGCTCCCATCCAATGTCCAGAAACAGGAGACTACTTCTAAGGACCCCCACGGAAGTGTCTGCCGGGAAAGCTTGGGTTTTTCGCATTCATAGAACGTACATTATCTGTTTCTTCTTAAAATGTTATTTTTATGGAGCATCTTTTCTATAAATATGCCATGAAATTTCGCTCATCGTTTTGGGGTTTTCTATGTTTTAATATGGTCGGTTCGTTTACCTACGTTTAGGATGAAACATTTTTTTTTTCAGTATTTGCTCTCACGCCTTACATATTGCCAGTGCTAATTGGAAAGATAGAGTGAACTTTAAATAAAGCCACGAGTTATTTTCCTAATTGAAAATTTAACATAAAAAAGGTGTGAGATATTTGTATTATATAACTTCCATTATTATTTGTAATATTTGTTTCATAAAAAGACTAATTTAAAAACTCAGGTTATTTGCTCCTTAAAAGATTAATTTAATATAGCAAAGGAAACTTATTTGTTTCATAGAATACTAAAGAAACAAAATGTGTTATTGACTTTACAAAAAGATCAACTAGAGAAAAGGTTCGAGTCACTTGTTTTATGAAAGCTCAAACTTGAGAAAAAACGCGAAATTTTTGCCTTTAAGAATAAAGATTAACTTAAGAGGCAACGAATTTTGTGGAACATCGGTATTGTAAAAACCAGAAGTGTAGAAAAATGTGAGCAATTTGCTTTATAAAAGGACCCTGACTCACGCGAAACATATGCCTCGATATCACCCGCATGTCCTTACGTAGCCTTCATGAGGTCAGAGGGAATATGTATGTAAGTACGTATGTTCACGCTTGCTTGAAGGTCTGAGGTCATTAACTACAAATAGCACTTGTATGTTGCTTAGAAATTGTTGAATTCTCCTGGTTAGGGAAATACACTGGTGTGGTCGTACCAGACAAAACCAGTCGAGGATTAGTACACTGATATTTGTTAGTAACTATCATGATTTTGATATTCACTCTTCAAATCTCTGCACCTTTATTCCAGAGAGGAGTTGGCTCCAGAGGACGTTGTAACACTTTCGACAAATAAGAGAGTAAATACAAGGATGATGTTGCTAGCCCAGTGCACTGTCCTAAAATGATTATGGGACAAATATGCCATTTCGGCATTTTTTTGCAGATCCAGTGTTGTATAATTTTGCTGATGTGTTTGCATAGATATTTATGTACATTGCTCTTGTGCATTATATATATATATATATATATATATATATATATATATATATATATATATATATATATATATATATATATATATATATATGTATATATATATATATATATGTATATATATGTATATATATATGTATATATATGTATATATATATGTATATATATATGTATATATATATGTATATATATATATATATATATATATATATATATATATATATATATATATATATACATACACACACACACACATTCACACACACATATATAACAAGCGTAGAATTTTTTTTTTTTTGTCTTCTGCCAAGACTGCCACTATTTTATAACATCTTCGATGTGCAGACGAACAACCAACTTGGGACTCCTCTGAAGACAATCAACATCCCCATTTTATCCTCGAGTCGTTGCTGATAGTGGTGCTCCAGGCGGTGGTGTTATCTGAGCATCAGCCCTGTACATTGTCGGAACAAATATCATTCACTGGTCTGGCGATCTCTTACAAAAGGGGATGGTCAGAGAGAGAGAGAGAGATGACGCTCGCTCTGAGATATGTGCTGTTATTTGAATGTGCCCATATCACAGTTGTATTAATGCTAGTGTCTGTGGTTGTGTGTGACAGAGAAAAAGAGTGAGAGAGAGAGAGAGTAAAATTAAAGCAGTGAGAGAGTGATTAAAATTGTAGTAACTGAAAGAGATTGAGACATTATGTGAAAGAAAATGCAAACTTGAATGTTAAGATATGATCAGGTGCACGCAGGCAAGAAAATGTTTTATATACATGAACTGTTAGGAAGGAGGAATAAATATGCCAGAGAGAGAGAGAGAGAGAGAGAGAGAGAGAGAGAGAGAGAGAGAGAGAGAGAGAGAGAGAATAGCACAATAAAATGGGTGCGCACACATTGTCCATTGTAAACAGAGGCCAATGAAAGCTTTTTCAAGGACATGCATACTCATCCTTCTCCTCCTCCTCCTCCTCCTCCTCCTCCTGCGGCTTATTCATGCATTGGACTTCCTCGCTCTCCTCATCCCTTAAGAAGACTTCAATGCAAGGTCTTGTTATTGTTATGGATTTTCGGATCGGATTTCGCTGTAATAGCGTTCTGGTATTGTTATGGAAATTTGCCATGCTTTTGCTCTACATTTTTTTGGGGGGGAGGTAATCTGACAAAACCATGTTGTGGTGCTTTTATTTTCATAGAGGTAGAATAATAATAATAATAAGAGTATGTATATTATTCTTTTACAATGAAGTGCTTTTTTTTTTCAAAATTTTTATGTGGCGATCTGGCAAAACCAGTTTGTGATGCAGAAGTTTTCGTGGCGGGTAAGGTTCTTGTTATTATTATTATTATTATTATTATTATTATTATTATTATTATTATTATTATTATTATTATTATTATTATTATTATTATGGCCCATAAACTTCCCTAATCTGAGACACCATTTTATTAGCTCATTCATGATGTTTTTTTTTTTTTAGATCATTAGCGAAGCGTACTCTTATATGAACCAAATATTTTACATTCCCGCCACCAGTTGAAGAGTATCATATTTATTCTGCATACTTGCGAGAAACAGCTCATGACTTTTAAAGACTTTTACTGAAGTTCATCTTTGCCCTGTTGACCTTGAGAGAGAGAGAGAGAGAGAGAGAGAGAGAGAGAGAGAGTTGGATTGGACGGGCATGTCTAATCGTGCACGAGAGAGAGAGAATTTTGGATTGGAAGGGTATGTCTAATCGTGCACGAGAGAGAGAGAGAGAGAATTTTGGATTGGAAGGGTCATGTCTAATCATGTGCACAAGAGAGAGAGAAGAATTTTGGATTGGAAGGGCTATTTCTGATCATGTGCAAGAGAGAGAGAGAGAGAGAGAGAGAATTTTGGATTGGAAGGGGCATGTCTAATCATGTGCACGAGAGAGAGAGAGAGAGAGAGAGATTTTTGCTAGGCCTTGGGAAAGGCATGTCGAATGGTGCATCTAAACAGGACGTGCCGTATTAACCTTTTTAACCAGTCGTCTCAGATGACTCATTTAAACAAGTTAGATTCAGACGTCGTTTTAGTTCTTTGAAATGTTGCGGTTCTTTGTGAAAGGCTTCTCAAAACCGGCTGTTCATTTCAAATTCCGTTTACTTGAAAAGCCATGCATGTATTTATTGCATGTGATCAATAAATAGTAAAGTTGGGCTTAGTAAAAAGGCTAATTTCCAGAAAAAATCTTCAGTTTAAGTAATATTAGGACATGTTTTTATGAGCTTTACGTGTATGTAGCCCAAAACATTGATGATTAAATAGATAAGATTAGTAAAGAGGCTAAAAATGAAAATACCCTGACCCTTTATTAGAAGGTGCATTAGAAGCGGCAAAACAGACTTTTTATGAAAACAAAAAAGAAACTTACAACACAAACAGCTTGCTTGTGCACCTTTAAAAGAATAACTGCAAAGATCTCCCCTATATAGTTAAGAATTTTGTAGTTAATGTAGCATTAAAGAAGAAAAAAACAGTAAAAACATGTACTAATAAAGAGCTCTCCTGACAGTATTAAAGGGTGAGCTCTTCAAAGTCTCCGACCGGCCAATGAAGAATTAGAGGAATTTATTTCTGGTAACAGAAATTCATTTCTCGGTATAATGTGGTTGGGATTCCACAATAAGCTGTAGGTCCCGTTGCTGGGTAACCAGTTGGTTCTTAGCCACATAAAATAAGTCTAATCCTTCGGGCCAGTCCTAGGAGAGCTGTTAATCAGCTCAGTGGTCTGGTTAAACTAAAGTATACTTACTCTTTAAATTCCATGAAAGTCTTATGATAACTTTTACATTGGTTAAGTTGGAAAAAATTTGAAAAAAGAAAATAGAACAACATATAAAATGCATAAAATTTGCACAGGTGAACAGTTGAATTTTCTTACATGTTAATGAAATCAATCATACAATCTACTGGGCAGGGACAAAAAAAAAAAAAGATTGTTCCTTCAGCACTGGAAGGAACAATCATTCTCTCTGGCTTTATAAAAGAGACCCTTTGTAAGAAAAATAATATCATTCAAGGCATGTATAAACTTGACCCACAAATCAATCCACATCTCTGGCACCTGTCAGGGATAGATTTTTATACGGGCCACCCCTGCATTTATATTGTGAGTTTCTACTACTATGGGTGAAGTCTTTTATAAGGGCTGAGAACGAAAGCTGAAACCAGTCAGGATTAACACCCAGTCTTCAATTTTCCTGGTGGTGACGAGAGATGTAGAAACCATGTGTCAGTGGTTACAATTGTGCGTATGTATGTGTATATATATATATATATATATATATATATATATATATATATATATATATATATATATATATATACATATACATATATATATATATATATATATATATATATATATATATATATATATATATATATATATATATATATATATATATATATAGTTACATGGGTCATTCGGCAGGTGAGTATAATGATTAATAACTGTAATTTATACAGCCTTGTTTGCTTTACCTAAGACCCACGTAATCCCATCAATTAAAGCTGAAAGTTACCCCAAAAGACAGATAATTAACTTAATTAGATTCGGTCACCAGTTGGAACTAGGTCACAGAATATTTTTATTTATTCTGGAACAAATGCATTAAATAACCCCATTGATCAACCACCTAGTCCAACAAAGTAAATTGTTTAAAGTGAGGAAATCTACATGAGCCAGTAACAGCTCCCCAGTTCGTCCCCTTCGGACACAATGATATTTCCTCTGCTGTAGGTTATAACACAACAGCTGATCGCTCTAGTAACACTATTAGAAGAGGTTCCCTAGTACTTTAC